>NW_027505916.1:0-135354 GCF_021521415.1 Bidens hawaiensis | reverse complement strand
ACATTGAGAGCTAGTTTGTCTGAAGCTCCAAGATGGAATTGACTTCAACATGACTGATCACTATGTTGAAATACCAAGACCACCTGGAGAATCTACAAATAAAACTCAATGTCCCTAACTACGAGAAGGTTACGCACCTACCCGCAGCAAAGAAATGTCCTTCACGCAGAAAGCTATGCGCACAAAGCTATACGCGCAGAACACTTAGCCTAATCCCCGGATATAAGGAATTATTCCCACCCAAAAGGAAACAGTAGCGTGTTTCAGAAATTTCTACTTTTTAACTGTACACTGACAAAAGCACCTGAAAAAGCATACTGTAGCATGAAAAGTCAACTGTCAGCCACCCTACTCCCACCAACCACAGATCTGCATGCCCTGTCCAAATCAAATCAAAATCTTTTATCCACTCCTCCACTTTGAAATAAATAATAATAATTTCCATACTTTATCATCATTACACCTAGATATGAAAAGATTACAATCCCCTAAAGCAAGGGATTGTGTTCCCCTAAATCTTGCCTATAAATATGTAACCCAAATTATCACCCAAACACACTTCAAACTTCTCTCTCAAAACTGCAAATTGCACTAATCATCATCCAAGCATCCGTTTGATTTTCAATTCCGTTCCTGTTACTAGGTAAGCCGAGATTATAACCCTGAGATCTACTTTCCAACCCTTATATTCACTTATTTCTTGATCTTAATATATATACTTGTTATTTAATCGTATTCTAGACCTTCAATTCCGAGGCCACACCAAGAAAACCCGAATCTCGATTAATCCCTTAACAAGAACCACAGGTGAGTCTCACAGCCCCTATTTTCACTGTTTTCACTATTTTTAAACTGTTTTCCGGGGCGAGGGACACGTACCTAAATTATGTTTTATCATGATACTCTTACAAGCAATGCAAGCAATTATGTGTTTAAATAATGTTTCATTATGGTATATTTACGAGCAATGCAAACGGTTATCTATGGTTTTCGATGAGAGTGCGATTCGAGTAAGTGATCACTTTACCATTGGAACTCTAAGGATAGGGACTGCTGGTTTGATCCACCCACTCGTAGGGGTCGCACCTCTTACACAGACGAGTGCCTAGCATGTCACGGGGCAGTACTATGGGATTGAGCCCGCTTGTAGAGGTCGCTCCTCTTACGCAGACGAGCGCCTTGTTTTCCGGCACAACGTCCGCGCGTAACCCGCGGGACGGTATTATTTCGCTCGTAGTGGCAGCGCCACTTACACAGACGAGCACAGTTTTTCAGAAGTGTCCGCGCGTAACCCGCGGGACGGTATTACTTATTTCGCTCGTAGTGGCAGCGCCACTTACACAGACGAGCACGGTTTCCCAGAAATGTTCGCGCGTAGCCCGCGGAACGATTTTATCAGAATACGTTATCAGAACTATGTTTTACTAAGCATGTGTTTTAATGATGCTATCAGAATTATGTTTCAGAATGATTTTTATCAAGATTGTGATGCAATACAAGTTACTAAAACTTGTGAACTCACTCAGTTTATACTGATTCAAATGTTTTACGTGTCTTTCAGGAGATAATTAGGTAGCGCATGGAGTCACACTTAGAGCACCTCACGCTGAACATCTAAAACTAGCTTTTTGGAAGATTTTAGTTCAATCCCTTCGATGCGCGTGGTTGTTCCCGCTGAGCCAAGGGGATATGGCGTGGAAATCTTCAACAGTTTTTATACTTGGATGTTTTTATGTAATTTTTAAACAATGTAATGTATTTGTATTAAACATTTCATGCGCAATGAAAATCTTACTTTGAATGTTTGCAATGGCCCGTGCTTAATTATCAATCCCCACTCGCGCGCGCCCGGCTGTTTCCGCCGCTCAGGGCCGGGTGTGAAAGATTGGTATCAGAGCCAGGTTATAGCGAACTAGGAAAAGAAGTTTTAACCTAGACTATAACCGTCGGGGAATCGCATGAAGTATTTTTTTTAAAGAAAATATTTTCAAAAGAAACCACACACACACTTAGGAACACGGGTCACGCAGTGTCTAGTGAATAAAGAAAAGAACATTATGTGCTCAGAGTACATGCGCTAAGTTTGTTATATTTTCTTTTTAAGAACAAGAATGCCTCCAACCAGAGCCAAGGGAATTACCATGACACCCGAGGAACTCGCGGAAATAATCGTGCAGGCGATCGCGACACATGAGGCCAGCAAGGCCGAATCTAGTCAGGGTCGTCAGAACGAGACCCCAGAACCCGAATCAGGAGCCTTGGGCAAAGGGTGCTCCTATAAGACATTTATGGCCTGTAGGCCTTGGCCATTCAAGGGTACCGAAGGGGCCATTGGGCTCTACAACTGGATTGACAAGATGGAGACAGTTCTCTCCATTAGCGGATGTAGTGAGAACCAGAAGGTCCTTTACGCGACCTGCATGTTCCAAGAAGCAGCTTCGTCTTGGTGGAAGCTTCAAGTAAAGACTTTGGGGCGAGAAGTTGCTCTTCACAAGACCTGGGAAGAACTGAAGGAAATGATGATGAGAAAGTTCTGCTCTCGCGCGGAAATTCAGAGTCTGCAGCAGGAATTCTGGAACCACACCATGGTAGGAACGGATATCGACGCCTACAACAACCGGTTCAACGAGCTCTGCCAGTTGGTGCCAGACATGGCAAACACGGAGGAAAAGAAGATCGAGAGATATATCTTTGGGTTACCTCCTGTTGTTAGGGTTCCGCTCAACGCCGCAGCGCCTCCAACCTTTGATGAGGCGGTAGCGCGGGCCATCACCCTTACAAGGGATACGGTCCGTGCGGGTATGTTGACTACGCGCGGAAACGAGCAGCGAACCTCTGACTCCAAGAGGAAATGGAACTCTCACCACCGAGGATCCGACTCCAAGCAGCCACCGTACAAGAAGCAGGAGAGCGCAAGGGTTTACGCGATCCAAGCCGCGGAGCCATCAAGGAAAGGATACAGCGGGCCTTACCCATGGTGCAGCAAATGCAAGTTTCACCACGAGGGTGAATGCGCGAGCGTCACGTGCGCCAAATGTAACAAGCCAGGGCATTTCAGTCGGGATTGCCCACAAAGGGGAAACCAAGCTCGCGGGAGAGCTTTTGTGATCGGCGCGGGCGAAGCTAAAGAAGAGCCGAATGTGGTAACCGGTACGTTTTTGCTTAACGGCCATTTTGCATCTGTCTTATTTGATACTGGCGCTGACTTAAGTTTTATATCCGCTGAGTTTAAAGACTCCCTAGGCCTAGCAACCAGTAGGCTAGACACACCTTATACTATAGAACTAGCCAATGGTAGGCAGTTATGCGCGAACGAAAGAACTGAACAATGTGTAATAGTCATGGGAGGTCAAGGGTTCAATATTAACTTGTTGCCAATAGACTTGGGAAGTTTTGACATTGTGGTAGGTATGGATTGGTTAGTCGAGAACCACGCGGAGGTTATCTGCCATGAGAAGCAGGTTCGGGTTCCACTGTTGAACGGAGAAACCTTGGTAATTCAAGGGGAAAGAAGGGGAGTTGCGACGAAACTGATTTCGTGCCTAAAGGCGCGCAAGTGCCTAAGGAAAGGGTGCTACGCCTTCCTGGCGCATGTCGTAGAGAAGAAAGGAGATGAGCGAAGAATTGAAGACTTACCAGTAGTGCGCGAATTTCCAGAAGTTTTTCCTGAAGATTTGCCCGGATTACCGCCGCCGCGACAAGTCGAATTTCGTATTGATTTGGTCCCAGGAGCTGCGCCAGTAGCTCGAGCGCCTTATCGATTAGCTCCATCTGAGATGCAAGAGCTATCCAATCAGTTACAGGAACTATTGGATAAGGGTTTCATACGCCCAAGCTTTTCACCTTGGGGAGCTCCAGTACTGTTTGTTAAGAAGAAGGATGGTTCGTTCAGGATGTGTATTGACTACAGGGAACTGAACAAGCTGACAGTCAAGAATCGGTACCCCTTACCGAGGATTGACGACTTATTTGACCAGTTGCAGGGATCCAGTTATTATTCGAAGATAGATCTACGGTCAGGATACCACCAACTTAGGGTCCATGAGGAAGATGTGCCGAAAACAGCCTTCCGAACTAGATACGGCCATTATGAGTTCTTAGTGATGCCTTTCGGGCTAACTAATGCGCCGGCTGTATTCATGGATCTGATGAACGCGTGTGCAAACCATACTTGGACAAGTTTGTGATTGTGTTTATAGATGACATTCTGATTTACTCTCGGACCAAGGCCGAGCATGAGCAACACCTGAGATTGATTTTGGAATTGTTGAGGAAAGAAAAGTTGTATGCGAAGTTTTCCAAGTGTGAGTTTTGGCTTAGAGAAGTTCACTTTCTCGGTCACGTTGTAAACGAGAAAGGAATACACGTTGATCCTTCCAAAGTCAAGGCCATCGAAAACTGGGAAGCGCCAAAAACCCCAACTGAGGTGAGGCAATTCCTAGGACTAGCTGGCTACTATCGACGCTTCATTGAGAACTTCTCCAAGATAGCTCTACCACTGACCGCGCTAACTTAGAAAGACAAGAAGTTTGTTTGGGGCGAAAATCAGGAAGCGGCATTTCTAAAGTTGAAACAGAAGTTATGTAGTGCGCCAATTTTGTCTCTGCCCGAGGGGACGGATGACATCGTCGTTTACTGCGACGCTTCACATCAGGGACTCGGATGTGTCCTTATGCAGCGAGACAAAGTCATAGCGTATGCCTCGCGCCAACTCAAGACCAATGAAAAGAACTACACAACGCATGATCTGGAACTTGGGGCGGTTGTCTTCGCGCTAAAGATTTGGCGCCATTACCTCTATGGTACAAAGTGTGTAATCTTTACGGATCACAAGAGCCTTCAACATATATTTGATCAAAAGGATTTAAACATGAGGCAACGAAGATGGGTGGAGTTGTTGAATGATTATGATTGTGAAATTAAGTACCACCCTGGAAAGGCGAACGTGGTAGCAGACGCGCTAAGTAGGAAGGAGCGAATAAAAACGCTACGAGTCAAGGCTCTAAAGTTGACCATTCGCGCAGATCTCTCTACCCGCATCAGAGACGCTCAGCAAGAAGCCTTGAAACCAGAGTTTGTTAAAAACGAATCCCTTGGGGGTATGATTAAGGATTTGGAGCTCAAAGAGAACGACACTCGATATTTTGCTAACCGCATATGGGTCCCTCTCAAGGGAGGATTGCGTGAGCAAGTATTAAACGAAGCTCACAAGACGCGGTATTCCGTACATCCTGGCGCAGACAAGATGTACCAAGATGTTAAAGCGCTGTATTGGTGGCCCAATCTTAAAGACGCCATCGCGACGTATGTCAGTAAGTGCCTGACGTGTTCGAAGGTGAAGGCTAAATACCAGAAGCCGTCGGGGTTACTTCAGCAGCCAGAAATTCCCATGTGGAAGTGGGAACAAATCTCTATGGACTTCATCACCAAACTGCCAAGGACACCTGGGGGTTATGACACGATCTGGGTTATTGTAGATCGGCTAACTAAGTCAGCACACTTCTTGCCGATCAAGGAAACCGATAAGATGGAAAAGTTAGCCCGATTGTATATTCGAGAAGTAGTTTCAAAACATGGAGTCCCAGTGTCCATCATTTCTGATAGAGATAGTCGGTTCACCTCAAGGTTTTGGAGATCGTTACAAGGGGCTTTAGGTACTCGTCTTGACATGAGTACGGCATATCATCCCCAAACGGATGGTCAAAGCGAGCGAACAATCCAGACATTGGAAGATATGCTGCGCGCGTGCGCAATCGATTTCGGAGGTAGCTGGGATACTCATCTCCCATTGGTTGAATTTTCTTACAACAACAGTTATCACACAAGCCTCAAGGCTGCGCCGTTTGAAGCTTTGTATGGGCGCAAGTGTAGATCCCCACTGTGCTGGGCTGAAGTGGGTGACAAGCAAATGACTGGTCCAGAATTGATCCAAGAAACAACAGACAAGATTTTTCAGATACGGGATCGCCTTAAGACAGCGCGCGACAGACAGAAGAGCTACGCAGATGTGCGAAGGAAACCGTTGGAGTTTCAAGTAGGGGATAGAGTACTTTTGAAAGTCTCTCCATGGAAAGGAGTCCCCCGTTTCGGCAAGCGAGGAAAGTTGAATCCGCGCTACATTGGACCATTTGAGATCCTGGAAAGGATCGGTCCGGTTGCTTATAAACTCCGTTTACCCGCCGAACTTAGTGGAGTTCATGATACGTTCCATGTATCCAACCTCAAAAAGTGTTTATCTGACGAAACGTTGATTTTACCGTTGGAAGAGATTCACATCGACAGACAACTGCACTTCGTAGAAGAACCTATAGCAGTAACCGATTGGAAAGAACAAAAGTTACGCAGAAGCAGAATCAAGTTAGTAAAGGTTCAATGGAACTCAAGGCGTGGGCCTGAATTCACTTGGGAAAGAGAAGATCAAATACGCAAGAAGTACCCACACCTCTTTCAGAGCATGGCTTCTGCCAGCGACGTCTCCTAAATTTCGGGACGAAATTCTCTTAACAGGGGGAAAATGTGACACCCGGTAATCTCCCAACCCTATAAACTAAGTAATCAACCTAATAATTAGGTGATTGTAAATATTATGCGCGCTAAATTAGAATCAGCGCAGGCATGTGTTATGTGCGCCCTGCGCGAGCGCGCTATATTAGAATCAGCGCGGGCATGTGTTATGTGCGCCCTGCGCGAGCGCGCTATATTAGAATCAGCGCGGGCATGTGTTATGTGCGCCCTGCGCGAGCGCGCTATATTAGAATCAGCGCGGGCATGTGTTATGTGCGCCCTGCGCGAGCGCGCTATATTAGAATCAGCGCGGGCATGTGTTATGTGCGCCCTGCGCGAGCGCGCTATATTAGAATCAGCGCGGGCATGTGTTATGTGCGCCCTGCGCGAGCGTGCTATGTTAGAGTCAGCGCAGGCACGTTATGTGCGCCCTGCGCGAGCGCGCGATGTAAGAACCAGCGTGGGCATATGTTATATGCGCCATGCGCGAATGTTTTGGCTTTATGTTTTCAGGTAACTTAACTTTATGTTGTCTAATGGGTTGACCGTCCCGCATGATGCTAAGGCGGGTGCATCCCAAATCGTTTATGCGCGTGCGGAAGGAGAACTAACCTCCCCGCATGGCGGGAACATTGAGAGCTAGTTTGTCTGAAGCTCCAAGATGGAATTGACTTCAACATGACTGATCACTATGTTGAAATACCAAGACCACCTGGAGAATCTACAAATGAAACTCAATGTCCCTAACTACGAGAAGGTTACGCACCTACCCGCAGCAAAGAAATGTCCTTCACGCAGAAAGCTATGCGCACAAAGCTATACGCGCAGAACACTTAGCCTAATCCCCGGATATAAGGAATTATTCCCACCCAAAAGGAAACAGTAGCGTGTTTCAGAAATTTCTACTTTTTAACTGTACACTGACAAAAGCACCTGAAAAAGCATACTGTAGCATGAAAAGTCAACTGTCAGCCACCCTACTCCCACCAACCACATATCTGCATGCCCTGTCCAAATCAAATCAAAATCTTTTATCCACTCCTCCACTTTGAAATAAATAATAATAATTTCCATACTTTATCATCATTACACCTAGATATGAAAAGATTACAATCCCCTAAAGCAAGGGATTGTGTTCCCCTAAATCTTGCCTATAAATATGTAACCCAAATTATCACCCAAACACACTTCAAACTTCTCTCTCAAAACTGCAAATTGCACTAATCATCGTCCAAGCATCCGTTTGATTTTCAATTCCGTTCCTGTTACTAGGTAAGCCGAGATTATAACCCTAAGATCTACTTTCCAACCCTTATATTCACCTATTTCTTGATCTTAATATATATACTTGTTATTTAATCGTATTCTAGACCTTCAATTCCGAGGCCAACACCAAGAAAACCCGAATCTCGATTAATCCCTTAACAAGAACCACAGGTGAGTCTCACAGCCCCTATTTTCACTGTTTTCACTATTTTTAAACTGTTTTCGGGGCGAGGGACACGTACCTAAATTATGTTTTATCATGATACTCTTACAAGCAATGCAAGCAATTATGTGTTTAAATAATGTTTCATTATGGTATATTTACGAGCAATGCAAACGGTTATCTATGGTTTTCGATGAGAGTGCGATTCGAGTAAGTGATCACTTTACCATTGGAACTCTAAGGATAGGGACTGCTGGTTTGATCCACCCACTCGTAGGGGTCGCACCTCTTACACAGACGAGTGCCTAGCATGTCACGGGGCAGTACTATGGGATTGAGCCCGCTTGTAGAGGTCGCTCCTCTTACGCAGACGAGCGCCTTGTTTTCCGGCACAACGTCCGCGCGTAACCCGCGGGACGGTATTATTTCGCTCGTAGTGGCAGCGCCACTTACACAGACGAGCACAGTTTTTCAGAAGTGTCCGCGCGTAACCCGCGGGACGGTATTACTTATTTCGCTCGTAGTGGCAGTGCCACTTACACAGACGAGCACGGTTTCCCAGAAATGTTCGCGCGTAGCCCGCGGAACGATTTTATCAGAATACGTTATCAGAACTATGTTTTACTAAGCATGTGTTTTAATGATGCTATCAGAATTATGTTTTAGAATGATTTTTATCAAGATTGTGATGCAATACAAGTTACTAAAACTTGTGAACTCACTCAGTTTATACTGATTCAAATGTTTTACGTGTCTTTCAGGAGATAATTAGGTAGCGCATGGAGTCACACTTAGAGCACTTCACGCTGAACATCTAAAACTAGCTTTTTGGAAGATTTTAGTTCTATCCCTTCGATGCGCGTGGTTGTTCCCGCCGAGCCAAGGGGATATGGCGTGGAAATCTTCAACAGTTTTTATACTTGGATGTTTTTATGTAATTTTTAAACAATGTAATGTATTTGTATTAAACATTTCATGCGCAATGAAAATCTTACTTTGAATGTTTGCAATGGCCCGTGCTTAATTATCAATCCCCACTCGCGCGCGCCCGGCTGTTTCCGCCGCTCAGGGCCGGGTGTGACAAATAGTAACCGCCGGCTCGGTGAAGGATGCTGTAAAAATCGCACTCACAGCCGGCGGGTGACGTCATCTCGGCTGGAACAGTCGGCTCAAAGGAATGAGCAACTGAACCAGCGGAAGCAGGCGCAGGCGCCTGGGTCGACGCCTCAGGTAGGCTGACCAAGCCTACCGTCATTGGCGGAGAGGTACTACTCGGCGCTTCACCCTGGAATGCGCCAACATCCACGCCTGCGTAAAGAAGAAAAGTGTAACAGATTAAGCTATGAAGATAAATGCTAAAGGAAAGTTGTACTTACGGGTTTTCTTGAGCCTAAAGGTACGGAGAGGCGAGGACGGACCCGATGGAGCCGGCCTCTTTGCGCCGGTCACCGTCGTCTTCTTTGGCTCTCCGGAGGTGACAGTCGTAACCTCTGGAGCGGTGGTCTTATCACCACCGGGATTCCCCGCCACCTCTTCACTCTCGGTCTCCGAGTCAGACCGAGGCGCTGGATCGGCTGTGGAGGCCACCTTCTCTTTCCCCTTCCCGCCGGCAGCCTTCTTCTTCCGCACCAACGGAGGACCATCTGCGGATTCCTCATCAGAACATACGATTAGAGGAATTCCAGCAGAGGTTTCAGCATTGAGGGGTACAGGGTCTAATAGCGCCTTACCTGGCCGACGGGCGCTAAGGATCTCATGGCCTAGCGGATAGACCTCCACAAACCGATCCGCCGTTTGTTCTAGGATGGGCAACTCGTTCTCGTCTAGAGAGCGAGTACCCATCCGGGCGGGACCATCAGCCTCCCGCGGGTTTAGGAGCGACTGCAAGTCGTTCCCCTCTGAAATAAACAGGAAAGAAGTTAGAAGAAATTCAAAATCAACAAAAAGAAAGAAAGCATACCGTAAGGAACAGAGTTCGAACCGTATTCGAGGACGATTGGGATTTTGTGCGCATCAGCAGCCTTCCACACTCGGCTCATCCCCAGCATCACCATCCCGGACTCCGCAAACCGGTAAACCGGAGATTGGACCCGAGATATTTTCGAAAACCATTCCGCCTCCTGGTAGCTGGAGGCGTGAAGGCTTGGGAGAGCTTGCCCGTTCTTGAATCTCATGGCAATGGGGATGGCGCGAGCGGATATGAAGAAGAACTCCCGCTTCCACGAGCGAAGACTGCGCTCGGTCGCGCAGATCTTTAAACCCTTAATCCGGGTTGTCAATGTGTACCACCCCTGGATGCACCTCCAAGTATAGAAGGTCATCAGGCGGTCAACATAGGGCTCAACACCCAGTATCCGGCACACCCACTCAAAGTGGCGAATCTTGGCGATCGCCATGGGGTGCAACTCGGTCAAATGAACACCGTGCCTCTCAAGGACACGGTAAACAAACTTTGTCAATGGGAACCTAAGATTCCCATAGACAAAGAATGCAGCATAAACCCCGATCTTGCCTCTGGGGGCATCGTACACAGTCTGATGTTCAGGAAACTCAGGCTCGAGAGACTCGAGCATGAACTTCCTGACAACATACCGGTACAGATCGCCAGGCAGAGCACACTGGCACTCGCCAGCAGTACTCTTGTCATCGGCTGCAGATTCAACATCACGAGACGACATCTTGTGAAGGAAAGAAGAAAGCGATTTCGAGAGAATGCTTGCCTGAAAAGGGGAGTATTCGCTGGAAATCGCTTAAAAGATGAAGAGAAGAGTGAAAGTGTGGATTACAAAGAGCCCTCTACCCCTTTATATACTAATCGCAATTAATGCGATGAAATTAATGCGGAAGAGAGAGAAAACGAAGGTGCAATGAAACTATGACACGTGGCAAAAAGCAAGCTGGCAACAGCTGTTGACAGGACGCATACCATTAATTTCGCGGCCACGCGCCCGAAAAATCGAGCCCACGCGCCTGAAAAAGCGTCTGGAATGACCATGTACTGTCACGTCACCATAACTTCCTGCACGATCTGACACAGTCAGAAGAAACCGTCGCACGACGTTTCAGAGTTTTGGACTGTTCTTCTTTCCACCAACTCTTCGAATTTCAAAATTCAAAATTCAAAAAGATCAAAAAGTAGGCGGGAAAATACCCCTTACCTTGGCAAACAAGTAACCGTAAGACGGATGCGGGTACAGTGTAAAGGCAAAACCCTTCACATACCTAGCACCCGCAGGGAATTGAAGCCAAGTACCTTGGCAAACAAGTAACCGTAAGACGAATGCGGGTACAGTGTAAAGGCAAAACCCTTCACATACCTAGCACCCGCAGGGAATTGAAGCCAAGAAAACCTTGGCGAACAAGTAACCGTAAGACGGATGCGGGTACAGTGTTAAGGCAAAACCCTTCACATACCTAGCACCCGCAGGGAATTGAAGCCAAGTACCTCGGCAACCAAGTAACTATAAGACGGGTGCGGGTACAGTGTAAAGGCAAAACCCTTCACATACCTAGCACCCGCAGGGAATTGACGCCAGGAATACCTTGGAAGTAAAGTAACCGTAAGACGAGCGCGGGTACAGTGTTAAGGCAAAACCCTTCACATACCTAGCGCTCCGCTGGGAATTGAAACCAAGAAGGATCTTCTGGGCAATGCTTGCGGAAACGGAAATAAAATCCCCGCATAGCGGAAACGTCGAGAACTACGTTGTTTGAAGCTCCAGGATGGAATTGGTGGTTTTAACATAATTGATCACTATGTTCAAAACTACCAAAACCTCATGGAGAATCCACACAAGTGGGACTCAACGCTCCTGACTTGCGAGGAGGTTACAGACCTGCCCGCATCATACCCAAAGACCAAGCAGGAAACTCGGGAATTTCTGCAAGTGACAAGGACTTCCGCGGGAGGAATCCCCATGGAAAACCTTAAAAAACCCTTTTCAAAAACCCTTTGCTTAAGTCCAAAAGTTCACCTCACTTTATTAAACACTCATGAGAAGAACATTGGACTGGGGGGACTTGAAGAGGTAGGTCCCAGCAGAGCCCAGTTGGACCCGCAAGACTCACCTTGAAGAGGAACGTCTGCGCAGAAACCAACTGGATCCGCAGGACCAACCATGCTCAGAGACGTGACGTCCTTACGCGTAGTACGCAAGCTGGTCCCGCAGGAAATGCCTCCCAATGGTGAAGGACTCCGCCTGTCCCCGCAGCCTCGGATACAAGCCATCAGGGAAGGCCACCCGCGCAGCAAGGCTACACGCACAAGGCACTTAGCTCTCAATCACTCAGTGTCACCTGAAGGAATGAGCAAAGCCGGGAACAATCCCGCACAAGGGCGGGAGGGGGAATACTCCCGCCCAAATAAGCCAGTCCGTACGATACAGGAAGATCTTCTGTACTGTACCTGACGAGGTATGGGAAAAAGATCTGACTAAAGAGACGACAGCTTACTGACACAGTATGGCGAGCAGCATGCTCCTGTACTGTGTCACTATTAGCCAGTCCGTACTCACCAACTACTGCCATACCACGTGCGTAGCCGGCAGTTGGTGGAAAAGGAATAGTACACAGCAGGCCTGGTCACTATCAGCCGCTGCCTACCCACCAACTACCAGCCGGGCACGTGCGTAGGCCACTGTTGGTGGAACAGGAACACTGTTGCAGCCGGCCATACCTCCTTGGAAACCTACCTTCGGCTATAAATACCCCAAATGGTATGACCATCTCATCTCATCATATCTTATCTTGTATCATCATATTATACCTGATATCTGCTCTAGCAATCTCTTAATATACACTTATATTTAAAGAGCAATCTAGTCTGATTCTCACGCCGGAGGGTGGTCACAAGGAGGAACCCCCCCCCCCCTTCTCAGTGACAAGCTCACGGTGTCTGTTTTGCAGGTTATCAGAAGAACCATCTTCTCAGGGTCTAACCCCTCGTGGGAAACATCTATCTAACCCCCAGGTTACCCGTAATCTGCCCGGGGTTCGGTTAGTGTTTCTTCAATAGTCCCACCAAGATGCAACCTGAAGATAAATTAATTAATAAGTTGGTTAAAATCCTCCCATCCTTACCATAGCTATTATTTGAATAATATTAGTATTACACACAATAACTTACTTTATCATCTACATGAGTGTTATGGCTTAACCACGCGTATGCCTCTCTGAAATCATCAAAAACATGAAGGCCGCAGTCACGCGATTGACAAGTAAGCACGATTGAAGGAGCTGAATATGCCTCTGCCGCAGCCCAAACACTATGGACCTGCAAGAACATTTATGGTTCAGTTTACGTTTTGGAACTTGGAATCGGTCGTTAGCCCTTATTATTTGAACTGTTTCATTTCTTGAATAGGCAGCTATTAGCGTCATTCAAAAAGCCCGTGGTTCCCTCGAAAAGGCAAGGATTCTTTAGATACTTATATTTTTTGTATTCATATGCATATTACCACATAGAAGGCAGCTAGAAACACAGCTAGGAACAGAGCAAACACAGATGCTTCAACAGGTAAAATTAGCGGCCTCTTTTCCGTCTTGGTTTTCTTAACTGGCTTTTCAACATTCTCCTTTTCTTTCCTTTTGGTTTTCTTGGAAACCCGTTCCTTCAACGAGTCTTCTTTTTTATCAGTCTCCATCACATTATCTTGCATAGCAACAGTACCAGCCGATACCATATCCCCTGCCTTAGCAATCAACATCAAGAAAAAATAAATAAATAAATAAATCGATGAATAATTTTGTATCACAAAAATGCAACATTAGTACTTACATGAAATGCATAATATTTAATTGATCTTGTAAAAACATCAAAGGCTTCAGAAAGAGCAATTCCAGACATTATGCATGCAGCTGGAGCAAACACAAGCATTAGTCGTACCTGCAATGTCCATCAGTCAATAGACATAATAAAGTACATCAGATTCATGAACCATACTGTGTAAGGTAAAACTCTTACCATGACCCCAGAAAAATATGCTGACATGACAATGTAAAGAATCACAAACGAACTTGCATCAGATAGTGGTGAAAAGCATGCCTGAGAGTTCCCAGAAACAAACGGGTCAAAGGGGTTATAAAAGTCAACTATAGTCTACTTTTAATGCATACATCCTCATAAATCATTTTATCCAAAGATTGCAGTAATACTGCTTTGCTAATATAACAAAAGCATTAATGAACTACTTATTAAACATTTAAATATACAGATAAGCATCATGAACTTACAATAATTCCAGCAGGAACCAAGAATGCCAAAACATTAACATCCATGAAGTAAGACGGCCAAGTAGGTGGCTGATGCTCACTAACACTTGCAATAATCGGTATGTACTTGCTTGCATACGTTCTGAAAGAATATAAAAACGAGTAAGAACATAAAATGCTACTACATTGATGATGTCGTAAACGGGAAAAAAACATGAAACCCACGTGTCAAGAAGACTTAGACTTCGTCCACTCCATCCCTTTGTTGGACTCGATGCAACCACTGCTATAAGCACAGCTACTACAGCACAACATACCACCCTGAATGACAATAAATAAATACATATACAAGCAGAGGAAGTTTCATAAAAAAAATATAAAAAGAAACAAATCAAGCTTACAGGCCAACTGATACAACGAGTGTGGCAGCTACTTTAAACATCTTTGGCGAGAGAATTCCTTTGATATAATATGCAAGTGCAACCACATGAATTATAATGAAAACCTGTCGCAAATTTACAAAAACAAAGAGATGGTGATTACAATAAACATCCATATTTTTTATATGACAAAAAGTAGATTATTACACGTCAGCTGATCCTTGGTGGTACAATCACTTCATTGAATTTTAAATTCTTGACTCAAACATGGGTGGATCTACGTATACGAGACCGGGTTCACGGGAACTCAATGAGTTTCGGATTTTATATAGAATACCTATATAAAATATGAGAGTGAACCCAAATATATTTTATGAGTGAACACATGTACAAGGTGAAACTTTGGTCTAGTGGTAAACATTGCAACTTGCTAATCTAAGAATCCGTGTTCGATTCACAGTTGCATACCGTTTTTTTCTTTTTTTCTAACAATGTGCAGGTACGTGGGGATCTTAATATGCGTAAGTTTTAAAGTTATTTTGTGGTAATTGGATAGAAATATAGAACAATGTGCAGGTTAAAAATATCTAATACATATATTACAATTATTTGTAGTAAAATACTTGCTAAACATTACTAACAATTCGTCTTAATCTATAATTCAGTAATATGTGAATGCTTTAATAAAGATGTTTGTTTTTTGTTACAGTATCGTATTTTTATCGCGTGATGAACCTTAGCCATCCGAACCGTCAAAACGACCCGAAACTGTCAAACCGAACCGAATAGTGAACCCACTGGAAAAAATTCCTAGATCCGCCACTGGACTCACTCACTCAAGGGTAAAAGCATGAAACTTTTCATTATACTAAATACACAAAGATTCATCAGTGTAACTCACTAAAAACGATGCAAAATGTTCTGATGTCATGACCGCATTAAAGCCAACAACAGGTACTAATGCGGCCATTAACGTTCCTAAAACAACCTGCATAGCAAAAGCAAAACTGATTATTGACAAAAAGGCAATAATTAATAGATAGTTATATCAATAATCAATATCAAAGATAGTGACTGTATTGTTTTTCTTGTTATTTTAACCAAAAACCATGAGCAAATGAAGAGCTTACAAGTGGAGCATATGCAATGTAGAGCCGAGGAGGCGAACAACGACCAGTCACAATGCAGAATTATGTTTATAAAAATAGACCTTTGTCAAGAGATATGTTGGCCATGCCCATGCAGCAAAGGCAGAGAATAGAGGAGCGGTAAATACACAAACAGTTTCCATTGATAGAGGAATGTTCAAGAAATGGAGGACCCTGCAACAATGGAGTCTTTGTTAACACCAGAATGAACAACTCCAGGATCTTTCCAGAGGCGTCACGTAGACTCCCTGTGTCCGCCATCAATAAATATATATGATGAAGCTTCGGTGTGTGTCTGATGCTATAGTGGGAGTCAACTGGACAAGACAAACAGAGACGACCTTATTCTACCTACTGCTGCTTTTTATTCTACCTACGAATTGTGTGGTTTTACTATTTTACCCACACTTATCATGTTACATACAATCTAATACTAACTTCATTAAATCATGAATTAGTTTGTTGAAACTTTTTGTTAGCTTGTTGCTCTCCATCTTGTAACCACACGAGCAGGGCTGTAAGTGGACTGAATCGAACCGGACGAGGCGCTGTCCGTTAAGATTTAATGAAAATTCGTGTCTGTGTCCATTCGTTAGTCTTGTAAACGGATGCTAACAGACACTAATGGACAACCGAACAATAACAGACACTAATGGACAGATAAACACCAATCGACACTAATGAATGTTCATGGACAAACAAACATAAACATATCAAAATACTTAACACAAAAACTAATGTGGGGGAAGGTTAATCAGGCATCATGTAGTGAAAATAACGTTAAAAGTGGGGGAAGGTTAATCAGGCATCATGTGGTGGCGTTGATAGCCGAAAGACAAGGGCACATGCATCAATCAGCCGGTGTCCCGATGATTGAGTGCTATGTGCCTTATGTCCAAGGCTTGATGCAAAACTACTATCGAGCCGGGGGTCTCATCGGAAGCAGCCTCTCTATCCCTATGGGGTAGAGGTAAGGTTGTCTACATCTTACCCTCCTCAGACCCTACCATAGCATTGCTATTGGTGGGATATACTGAGTACGATGATGATGATGAATATATATATGATGAAAAACTAATGAACATTATAATATCTTGGATATATTACACAAAAATAGAATGCTTAATTCTATGAATAAGTTAGGATTGACTAGAGTAATTAGCAGAGTGATTATTGTGTATCATCCTAATTTCTTGTAACCTCTGGTGTATATATTCCTTGTATGTGTTAATGGAAATCATCAACAATTCAGTCATCTTCATGGTATCACAGCCTCTACACTAAACCACTCATACTTTCTTTTTTATTTTTTTTCTTTTTTTCTTCCTGTTCGGTTATCACCTGCAGACCATTTATCACGATTCAATGGCTGACAACCAAAAATCTCTTCACCCTGTGTATACAGTTCCGACATCCAAAGGAAAGTTAGGGTTCTTGATGGCAAGAAGGTATCACACTCATCATGGGTGAAGCTTTTCAAGCTTCACACCAAGGGCTACGATGTGTTGTCTCACATCGACGGAACGACCCCACCTGCTGCAACTGCCCCATCGTATGAAGAATGGTCCAAAATCGATGCTATCGTCCTACAATGGATCTACGGAACACTAGAGGACGACCTATTGGTCGCATTCTTGTTCCGGAGTCTACCGCTCTTGAGGCTTGGAACCATTTGAATGAAATCTTCCTGAACAACAAAGGCGCTAGAGCTGCCGCCCTAGAGCTCGAGTTCAACAACCTAACCCTCAAATCCATGCCATCGCTTGAAGCTTATTGTCAAAAGCTTAAAACCCTTGGAGTTCAACTTACCGATGTCCACTGTCCTGTCAACGACACACGACTCGTACTCCAACTTGTCTGTGGTCTTCCCACTGAATATGATGCAGTCGGTTCTATTATTAATTAAACCATCCCTACTTGGGAAGCAGCCTGCCACATGTTGTACCCGGAACAACAACGCCAACAGGCCTGAGAACTCATGTCACCACACTCTGCTGCCATGGCCGCCGTGTGACATTCGTCAAAATTCGGATCTCGATTTGTATTCGTGTTGTAACCTTTTATTATACAAACCCGACTCAACATTTTTGTTTCCTTATTTAATTATTATATAATATTATTATATATCCCGATCACCAATAAATCGATGTTTGTCATATTATAGAGTCATTAAGAAAAACATAAGGGGTTTAAAATGACCTTCATAAACTCGTTATAAGCTTTGGAAACCTTTAAACTCGTATTAAACATTGATTGAAACTTGGAGGGTCTTTTCTGTAAATATATAATATATATATATAAACAAAAATAAAACCTAAACCTAACATATATACACACAGCCGCCTCTCTTTCTCTTTCGTTTTCCGATGCCGATTTCTGGCGACCTGCGAGTAGCTGGCCACGCACCACCACCTCACCTCCCTCAACCCGACACCACCACCCCTCACGTTCCGCCCTCGTTTTTCCGGCAAGCACACCTCCTCCGGCGCCCCATTCCCTCTCAGATCGTTTTTCCGGCAACCGAAAAGCCGGCCGCCGATGCACCGTCTCTCCCTCAACTCACTCTCTCTGTCTCTCTCTTTGTCTCTCTCTCTCTCTACGGCTCTCTCTCTCTTCGTCTCTCTCTCTCCGGCTCTCTCCTTCTCTCCGCCTCTCTCTCTCTCTCACCGAAACATACTCTCTCACTCTCTCCGTCTCTCTCTCTCTTACTCTCTCTCCGTCTCTCTCTCTCTCTCTCTCTTATACGCTTTTCCGGCGCGCCTCTGGCGGTCGGAACAGGATCCGGCGACAGTTTATGAAGCATAGTGGTGGTGACCCACCACGTGTTCGGCAGCCTTCACCTCCGACGACCCCGCCTCAGCCCTGACAATTGTTCTAGGTCTAAATCATAATCGGTAATCGAGTCAAGTTCGTTTTCCTCTTTGGACCGACTTTGGAGTGTATTTTTGGTATCATTATTAATAATATCATAAATCATGATAGAACTCATTATTATCATCATTATTATTATTGTTATTATTATCATTAATAAGATAGTTATTATTATGATTATTAGGTAATATTATTAAAACCTATCAATTTTTAATACTGCCCACTTGTTTTATTAAACCAAAACCACGTCGGGCCTAGTTTGCAATTTAACGTCATCGTCACTCGAATTATATTCTTATCACTAATACAACTATTATTAAAATGTGACAGATATTAGTTATTATTAATATGGCACATATAATTACTTATGTAAAAATAATTATTAATAGTAAAATTCATAAAATCTGTTAATAATGTATTCAACAACAAAAATCATTATTATTATATTTATTATTATTATTACTATTATTAGTTTTTAACAACAATCCTCGATTTGGTAGTATATTTATATATTATTATCATCTTTATTTTATATATTTATATCAATATATATATATAAATATATATATATATATAACATATTTTAAAATTATTATTATCATTACTATCTTATCATTAATAACATCATTATAAGCTTTATTATCTATTCATTTTTATAAAACCGAACTTTTGATTTAAACCCGTCTTGTTTCTATTTAATATTGGTTTTAGTTATTTAAAAGCCCAATAAAATAATATTATTTTATTTTAAGTTATCAATTAAGTACGAGTCCCTAATCATTGACAAATTAGCCGGTAAACCGATTAACAACCGAACATTCTCGTTCAATGTTTCAAATGTAGTTCAACTAAAGTTCAAGTTCATTAATATATTTTCTTCATTCGTTTTCAATTAGCTTTCAAGTCGGATTCGTTTGTTTCGTTCACAAACTTTCTATATGTCGATCATTTATTATTTTCCGATTCGTCAATCGAGGTGAGTACTTTCATACCCCTTTTTGGGGTGACATTTCATACTTATCAAACTAAATGCTTTATTTACTTGAATCTTTAAACCCACAAACGTGATTGTATACTTTACTTAGATACTTGCTCGATTTGGTGTTCTATGCTTATTTGCCTATGTGTTTATCGCTTTTGGTTGGTGGAAGTCTATAAATCCGTGAACTATCTGGTATTCTCTTATAGCACGGTGTCGTTAACGTAATGCAATTAACGGTATTCTATTAAATCCTGAACCATCTGGTATTCTCTTATGGCAGGTGTCGCTAACATAAGTCTATTAGCGATTTTATCCAAATTATGGCTTTTATTTATTGTTTCGTATACAAGTTTTGTGGCTTTTTATTACTATATACCTATATGCTCAAACTTATGAATTGCTCATCAACCTTTGTGTTGACAAACTTTATTTTATGAAATGTTACAGGTTTGACTTTTGTTGACTTGAGGACTTGACGACAACGTTACCAAGACTATTAGGATATTAGTAAAACGAACAATATAATTTCTACTTGTATTCAACTTGTTTGTATGGACGAGATGTGTTGTTTATTGATACGTTGAAATAAAATGAGTTAATTTAATATTGTCACTTTAAATAGTGTCTTGTGTATTTAGGCAATCGGTTGCACCCCGGTATGTTCCGCCGCCTTTGGTCGGGGTGTGACACGCCGTGAGATCAGATTCACAGTCCGACAACCGATGTCCTAATTCTTCCCGCGGCGGTGGACGCCACAACAACATGCATCGAGGTGGTGTTAGGGGTGGACGCACCAAAGGGAACTATCGGCCAACCACAAACCAAAGGTCGGCTCCTGCTATGATGATGCCACAACAAATTGGATGGACCGGATGGACCCCACCACCAAGCCCATATCCCACTCAAGCTTGGAATGGTAATCTGCCTATGCCATGAGCTACCGATCACCTAACGGGTAGTCGAGGTATTATTCAAAATCCTTTGTTGTCAAATTCATATGGTTTTATTTTTGTTGGAAATGGACAGCGTATCCCCATTCTTGGATCCGGTCATCACACCATTAAACACCCAAACTGACTGTTTCACCTAAAAAATGTCCTTTATACCCCCGACATAATTAAAAACCTAATTTCGGTACATAAATTTTCAATTGATAACAATGTATCTGTTGATTTTGACCCTTATGGTTTTTCTGTGAAGGAGTACCCGAGTGGGAAGATGATCTCCCGCCACAATAGCTCAAGTCAACTTTACCCATTTACCTACCCGGTGTCGTCTTCAGTGTTTTTTGCTTCCTCTAATAAAGACGTTTGGCGTGAACGTTTGGGTCACCCTGGCAGCCCCGTTATGGATTTTTTTATTTCCCGTAATTTCATTTCCTGTACTAAAGTTGGCAAAAACACGGTTTGCGCGTCTTGTCAACTTTCCAATAATAAACGTTTACAGTTTTCACATTCAACGTCATTTACTTTGTTACCTTTTGACATAATCCATTGTGATTTATGGACCTCACCGGTTGATGTGCTTGAAGTAGTCAAATAATTATTAACTAAAATTATACTAATCTAGACACTAAGTAATACTCTAGACCCTTAAACTACTAACAGGCAAGTGAACCGGTCGACTCTAGTACAGCTAAGTAAGTCCGGATATCGAACCCACAAGACTCTTTAAATTACGAAACTAGCAAATTAGACTCAACTATAAGACGTGACTATTTAATATTAATATTTGAGGGGGAATTTAATACTACTAATTAAAACTTAATAATAATTAACTAATGATTACTTAAATTAACTAATAATAAAACAAATAATAAAATATTAAAACCTAACCCTAATTATTATAATAATAATAAAACATAATCATAACCTTAAACTTAATTAATTAATTAAAATTAAACCTTAACCCTAATTACTTTAAACTAATAAACAATTTAGAAAACTTTGATTAATTCAGATGATGAAGATAACTACCTAGGCTAGAATCCCCAAAGTTACGGTTATTAATTAAATGGAAAACTCACGTTATGGAACTGGGATCATAAAATAGACCCTTGACAGAAAACCCGAACATGACCCATGAACTTCAAGAAGACGCCTATGGATTTCTAACAAGTTTTAAGACTCACCAGTTTTATATTAAACTTCCTTACGGTTAATTAATCGCTTATGTCTAAGTATCTTTTATGACAAAAACCTACATTACAGCTCAGAATTCAAAGTAGCGAAGCAGACTCAATTAACTTAATAGACTAAGCTAACAATCAAACCTAGACGGACTCCTTACGAAGAACTAAATCTAGCAATCCCGACAAGCAAAGATCTATTAATAGCCTATCACCTTACAGATTTTTAGACTACCAGCTCACTTTTATCTGTTTACTTGATATTATTGTTTCTATGATCTTATTCGAATTCAATCACAAACTAGTCAAGAACACATAGTAAATGACCTAACAAAACCCTATCCTATGAAACAATCAACAAGGGCAATGTGAAACAATAAATTCAAGTAAACAAAACCAAGCAATCATACGCATTAATTAAATCAAACTCAACCGTTTACTTAGAACATAAAATCCATAACGCAACGAAATCCAAATAAAATCAAACCGAACTAATGTTCATCACGACCTCGGTAGTTTATGGAATTTAGCCTAGCATCTTAAAGTCTAAATCAAACAAAGTAAATAATAATGAAAACATGGTGAAAATCTAAAGAACGAAGAATCAAGGATGATAAAACCCGTAAAACTTCAAACGTAAATGTGTAGCTCTTCACCGGCTGTCCTCTTGCCTTCAAAATCACCAAGAAACTCGAAAGTATGCTCCAAGATCTCTCAAATTCGGCTGGTGGCTTTCAGGTTATGTTTAGGTTTAAGTTAAAGTTGTTTAAATACCCAAATAAGGCCCAACATTAAGCAAAAACGAAATAAAAATCCACCAGTACCCTCTGGGCGCCGCGCGACGGGCCTTGGGCACCCCGATCGCGCGGCGCGGAGTGCTCCTCATAGGGGGCCGGTCAGACCGGTTCTCTGTTCTAGCACCTTCCTGACGCGTTCCGGATCTCCAATTTAGCTCGTTTTTCGCCCTTTTTAGTCATGATCAACTCCCGGAACCTACGACACACAAAACGTTAGTAGTATACAAATCTCGACTAAAAACGAATAAAAACTATTAAAATATTAAATAAAATAAACACGGGAAACATAAATATTTAGCATTATATCACCGGTCCTAAGCAAAACTGGATATAAATATTATATGGTACTTGTTGATGACTATACCAACTATAGGTGGACTTTTCCCTTAAAATTTAAATCCAAAACATAAGAAAAATTTGCTCAATTTTACCGCTTCATTAAAGCTCAATTTAACATGAATATCAAATCCTTCCAGTGCGACTTAGTGGGTAAGTTTGACAATCACCACTTTAAGTCTTTCGCCACCACAAATGGACTTCAATTTCGGTTCTCATACCCACACACAACCCAACAAAATGGGAAGTCTGAATGTATGATTCGAAGGTTAAAAGAAATCATTCTAGCCATTCTCACACATACCTTCCTACCTCAAGAATTTTGGGTCGATGCCTTACACACGACTTGTTACATACATAATATTCTCCCTTCCAAAAATCGTAAACAACAAACACCTACCCATGCCCTTTATCTCCGACAACCCACCTACGACCACATCCGTGTGTTCGGTTGTGCGTGTTACCCAAATATGACCGCCACACAAGCACACAAACTCCAACTACGATCCACTCTATGTGGGTTCCTAGGATACCCCACCAACTATCGTGGCTACCGCTGTTTAAATCTATCAACCGCAAAAATTATTCTATCCCGACATGTGGTCTTTGATGAAAATAAATTCCCTTTCCAAATCACACCGACAAATACCCACCACTATAATTTTTTAGACCCAGATCCTTCACCACTAATATTTCAATCACCATTTAGTACTTCCCAATCAACCCCACCTGTACACAGCCCACCCACACCACAACAACCCACCTCTCCTAGCCAAGGTTCACGTTACCAACAATAACAGCCTACACCCAACCTTCCAACAAACTCCAACAATCCAATTCAGCCCACTTCCCAAATTCCGCAGCTCCGCTCCACACCCTCTTCACCCATTATTCCAAATCCGAAACCTTCTACATCCACCACAGATGCACCATCTCAGCCCCAACCACCCACCCATAATCAACACACCATGTCGACACGAGCCAAACACGGCACAACAAAACCACAAGTCAAACTTAATCTACACACCCAAGCCGATAACACCATCTCCCTACTACCTGCATCTAACCTAAAAGCCATGACCGATCCAAATTGGCACGCTGCCATTAACAATGAATATAAAGCTCTTATGGATAACAACACTTGGGAGCTTGTTTCGAGACCCAAATATGTTAACATTATACGTTGCATGTGGCTCTTTCGTCACAAATTTAATGCAAACGGCACGTTACAACGATACAAAGCTCGCTTAGTAGTCAATGGCCAAATTCAACAAGTTGGTGTTGATTGTGATGAGACTTTCAGCCCCGTGGTCAAACCGACCACCATTCGCACAGTTTTAAGTTTGGCAGTTTCCCGAGGATGGCATATTCATCAGTTAGATGTTAAAAACGCTATCCTCCATGGTGATTTAAAAGAAACTGTTTACATGTTTCAGCCCCCAGGATTTTACAATCAGGAACATCCTAATCTTGTTTGCAGGTTACGCAAATCATTATACGAGCTTAAACAAGCCCCACGCGCTTGGTACCAAAGATTTTCATCTTACATTCAACAATGAGGGTTCAGAAGTGCGGTCACAGATTCATCACTATTTACTTACAAACATGGCAGCAACATTGCTTATCTACTACTCTATGTCGATGATATAATCATAACCGCCTCAAGTGATCGTTTGCTCAACAACATCATAGCTTCCCTATCAAAGGAATTCGCCATGACTAATCTAGGAAAGCTTCACCATTTTCTTGGTGTTAACGTTCAACATCAGCAAAATGGCTTGTTCTTATCACAATCAAGCTATGCATCCGACATTCTTGAACGAGCCGACATGAGCAATTGCAAACCCGCATCAACGCCAGCCGATACATCCTTTAAATTAAGTGCCACAGCCGGTACACTTTTACCCGACGGAACATTGTATCGAAGTCTTGCGGGTGCACTCCAATACCTCACTTTTACGCGACCCGACCTCACCTATGTCGTTCAACAAGTATGCCTTTTTATGCATGCACCACGTGAACCGCATCTTCGGTTTCTCAAACGCATCCTAGGATATGTAAAGGGTACCATTAATCATGGACTACACATCACACCCTCCAAATCGAGCACTTTAACTACTTACTCGGATGCCGATTGGGGTGGATGCCCCGACTCACGTCTCTCAACATCCGGCTACTGTGTGTTTCTTGGCGATAATCTCGTGTCTTGGTCCTCAAAACGCCAAGCCACCATTTCTCGATCCAGTGCCGAAGCTGAGTACCAGGGAGTCGCACACGTAGTTGCTGAAACGAGTTGGCTTCGAAATCTACTTCTTGAACTTTATGTACCAACTCGTAAAGCCACTATTATTTATTGCGATAACATATCCGATGTCTACCTCTCTGAAAATCCCGAACAACATCAACGCACAAAACATGTGGAGCTTGGCATTCACTTTGTTCGAGAAAAGGTCCAAGTTGGGGACATTCAATTTTTGCATATTCCAGCTGATTTTCAGTACGCCGACATCTTCACGAAAGGACTTCCTCGCGTTTTATTCACCCGCTTTAAAGACAGCCTACACGTTCGTGATTCTCCTGCTTAGTCTGAGGGGGTGTATTATCTTGTGTATATTACACAAAAATAGAATGCTTAATTTTAGGAATAAGTTATGATTGACTAGAGTAATTAGCAGAGTGATTATTGTGTATCTTCCTAATTTCTTGTAACCTCTGGTGTATATATTCCTTGTATGTGTTAATGGAAATCACCAACAATTCAATCCTCTTCACGTTACACCACAAGATATTCAAAAATACTTAACGCTTAGCATGGTAACCAAACACATAATCATATTAAAATAATGTTTGTTTGTTTTTTCAATATCCACAAATTTCTAGTGTTTCACAAGAAACAAGCTTCATATTTTTCATTCTTTAAGGAATTTCAACATACACAACACTAATAAACGGACGTTATCGGACGTTTACGAACATAATTGAAAGAACGCTTCCTTTTTCCGTGTTTTTCCGTTAAGCTTACCGAACAACATTTTTTGTCCGTTTCCGGTTCATTTATTAAACGGACAAACATAAACTAACTTCCTACTGAACGGGCAGTCACATGTATGGTTTGCTACACCCCTACACACGAGATCAGAATATTAGCCAAAATCTTCATGAGTTCGAATGGTACTAGGTACTAGAAGTATGTTCCTAGGGCGACCTAAGGGGGGTGGGGGTGGTCCAATTTCCATCACTCAACACACCCAATGGTGGTGTGCCACCTCACCCCACCACATTCCATCCGGGCAGTTTTCTTAAACATGCTCAAAACGAAATTTGTCTTTTTCGCATCGGGGCACTCGCTGTGTCGAAACACACTCTCCATATTTTCAAACCATTGCAACAAGGTAGTCGCACAGTTTGTAACAAGGAACTCGGTTGGGTTAGCACTTGTGAATTGTTTATAGCAATAGGATGCGGGTTTGGGTTCAACATGTTTAGTAGCTTGTATTTGGGTTAAACGTTCGGGAATCACCGTGGCCATTTGTTTGACGACGAAAGCAGCCATGCGTTGGTTGGAGTTCTAGCGCGGTTGGCGTCTTAGTGGATGCATTCTATAAATTATAAAGAAATGGAATAAGTTTGAGGTAATTAGAAATGAATATGAGGGTGTATAAAATAAAATAAAATAAAATTTCAAGTTTGATTGTGAATTCCTAGAGTTAGTAAGGAGGAGATGTTAGTGTTAAAAAAATATAAAACTTTGTATATAAATAACAATTCGTAAACAAAACGTAAATGATTTTTGAGAGGTTGTAGATTAAAAATTTTGAGATTTGTAGAGTCGGGAAATCGTACATGAACCACCATGATTTGATATTCCGACAGTAAAAATTTTTTTTGTTACAAAATACCATGTTGGAGTCTAAACATGTGCACGTACCACTGCGTCTTTTTCATGTTTTCGACTCAAATAACGATAATAACGTATAATAAAAACAGAGATACAATGTGATGTTTAAACACTTGTCCACGAACCACCGTGGCTTTCGTATTTTCAACACCAAAATTTGGATGGCGGCCGGAACGCTCGCATTCAACAACTTAAAGTATTGACATGTATAACACGGTTCGTTGGCCTAGAAAACGAGCACTACAATTCAACCATCCCAGGTAAGTAAATCACCTTCGATTCTTGGAATCTTTTTGTCAAATGGTCGTTTCATAGTGTTTCGCTCTCTATGATAGCTGCAAACCAGATATAAATGCAACCTTTAAGGGATCTTAAATAACGGGATCCAAGTTAAGCTTGTAATTGATGTGCTTGAAGTAGTCAAATAATTATTAACTAAAAATAAGCTAATCTAGACACTAAGTAATAATTCTAGACCCTTAAACGTAACTAAAACTACTAACCGGCAAGTGAACCGGTCGACTCTAGTACAGCTAAGTAAGTCCGGATATCGAACCCACGAGACTCTTTAAATTACGAAACTAGCAAATTAGACTCAACTACAAGACACGAGTATTTATTAATAATATTTGAGGGGGATTTAAACTAATTAATTAAAACTCTAATAATAATTAACTAATGATTACTTTAATTAAACTATTAATAAACTAATTAAACCTAACCCTAATTAATATAATAATAATAATAAATCATAATCATTACTTAAACTTAATTAATTAATTAAACTTAAACTTTAACCCTAATTACTTTAAACTAATAAATAATTTAGAAAGCTTTGATTAATTCAGATGATGAAGATAACTACCTAGGCTAGAATTCCCAAAGTTACGGTTATTAATTAAATGGAAAACTCAAGTTATGGAACTGGGATCGTAAAATAAACCCTTGACAGAAAACCCGAACAGGGTCCTTGAACTTTAAGAAGACGCCTATGGATTTCTAACAAGTTGTAAGACTCACCAGTTTTATATTAAACTTCCTTACGGTTATTTAATCGCTTATGTCTAAGTATCTTTTATAATGAAAACCTACTTTACAGCGCGGAATTCAAAAGATAGCAAAGCAGACTCAATTAACTTAATAGACTAAGCTGACAATCCAACCTAGACGGACTCCTTACGAATAACTAAATCTAGCAATCCTGACCAACAAAGATCTATTAATAGCTTATCACCTTAGAGCTTTCTAGGCTAGCAGTTCACTTTTATCTATTTACATGATTTTATTGTTTCTATGATTTTAATGCATATTAATCACAAACTAGCCAAGAACACACAGTAAATGACCTAACAATACCCTATCATATGAAACAATCAACAAGGGCTATGTGAAACAATAAATTCAAGTAAACAAAACCAAGCAATCATAAGCATTAATTAAATCAAACTCAATAGTTTACTTAGAACATAAAATCCATAACGAAACGAAAATCCAAATAAAATCAAACCGAACTAAGGTTCATCACGACCTAGGTAGTTTATGAATTTTAGCCTAGCATCATATAGTCTAAATCAAACAAAGCAAATAAAACTGAAAACATGGTGAAATAATGAGAAACGAAAGATTAAAGGCGATAAAACCCGTAGTCTTCGATCTTGAACGTAAAGCTCTTCACCGGCTGTTCTCGTGCCTTCAAAATCACCAACAAACTCGTAAAAGAGCTCCAAGAACACTCCAAAATCGTCTGGTGGCTTCAGGTTCTTGTCAGGTTTAAGTTAAAGGTGTTTAAATAGCGAAAACAAGGCCCGACATTAAGCAATAACGAATTAAAAAACCCATCAGCAACCCCTAGGCGCCGCGCTAAGGGCATTTGGCCTTCCCCCTTCGCGATGCGCGGCGTGCTTCTCCATAGGGGCCGGTCTAACCGGCCCGGTCTGACCGGTTCTCTGTTCTGGTTCTTCCTGACGCGTTCCGGATCTCCGTTTCGGCTCGTTTTTCGCCCTTTTTAATCATGATCAAATCCCGGAACCTACGAAACATAGAAATGTTAGTAGTATACAAATCTCGACTAAAAACGAACAAAAACTAATAAAATATTAATTAAAATGAACAAGGGAAACATATATATTTAGCATTATATCAAATATCCCCACACTTACTCTATTTTCGTCCCTGAAAAAGTTTGATGCAGTTGGATTAGAATCGGAAAATTAAAGTCTAACAAACATATAGGTTAATTTTTAAAGCTCAGAAAAACGCAAAAACCGCGATCACCGATATTGTTGTCCACTTAAACCCATGCCTTAATCTTTACCGGGACAAATATGATCTGACAATTTTTTATTCAGTGGTTTACACAATTAAGACCCGCTTATTTTCAGCTTTTACCGGACCAGACCACCCCAACATGACTTAAACCTCAAAATTGGCAGATTTAAAACTTTTGTAGCTCTATTTTTTCATGAATAGCTATGACGATCAAGGGTATTGTTTATCCACCTAACCTTAAGCATCAAAGTCTACCAAGCAGCCATTAGACACGATTAAGGTTCAATTAATTAATAGCTAGTGTTCCCCACAACATGACATACCCCCGTTATCAAGCAATACCCCAAACCCATCACCATAGGTGAGTATGCAAAATTTCATCTGTAGGGCTTACATGTAGCGTGTCCCTTGTGGTCCGTTTCTTAATGGTATGAGACGCGAGCAAGGGAACCCCACATGGCTAACAACGTGGATGATCAAGTCTGTAGTGTATTTGTACTTTTGTACTTTTGTGATCATGTTTATAGACTTATAAGGGTTTTCTCTCTTTGGCTTTATTTAAATATTCACAACCCCATTTGGAATTGTAAATACCCAGATGAATAGTCGGCATACAGACCCATGGTCTCCGGACCCGAAGCATCCCATCAATACAAGATTTAAGGTTATAAAACCATACACCGATGAGGTGTAAAACACTAAACTAGCAATTTTAAGTTTATATCACAGGCTACATGGCATACTCTAACGTTAAACCTACCCAAGCATCATATGATAACGTATTCAGATTTTTAAAATTTATGACATTTCCACTTTTTCATACCAATAATTGAGGCTTGAGTATGGCCCGACCTTTCATTACTTATCTTACACGGACAAAACGCTTTACCCACAAAAGATTTCCGACCCATTTTATCAAATTGCCTTTTCATTTTCAAGGCTGAGCCTACCGACACATCCCAAGTTAAGTGCGTTTTCTTTTATTTATCTCATATTATTAGTAGTTTGAAAAACCAATTTCCCGATAAATATCATCATCTCCTACTTTAACGCAAAAAAAAACTATATTCAAGGGACATTTTTAAAACATTTTTCAATTTTTTTAAAAAAATTTTTAATTTTTTTGAACCAAATACGAAAACGAAAACAAAACTAAAATTAGTTAAAACAATTGTGTCACATCCCCACACTTAAATTTTGCATTGTCCTCAATGCGGGGATAAGGACGACTTAAAATTAAAATAAAGATAAAATAAAGTCGAACTACAAAAAATTATAAACCTAAAAAATATGAAAATAAAACAAAATAAGAAATAAATAAGCAAGATAATGGAAAAGACTTAGCTGGTAATATACGCATGAAATATGATGTCAAAGTCTTCTGCCAAAAATGCCCTCCAACTCCGAACGTGCTCAGCAAATGGTAACTCCTTTTCTCACGAACGTAAGTGGAAAAACAAAACAAACATATCTAAAAATGTATCTTATCATAACGATAGATATTAAGCAATTAAAGCATTTCACCAATAAACAAATATATCATGAATAATTAGGAGCAAATAATAAATATAAAGTATACGGCTCCACTGCTACTCCATCCCCACACTTGTCTTTTTCAATATACTCTTCATTGGGGATCATCTCTCTAGTTCACTTAATCTTTCTTTTACCTAGCAAAACTCAAAAATACAAAAACAAAAAAAAAGAACTACAAAAAACTACGTTAGTGACTCGATTAAATATACAAACTCCGCGAAACCTCCCAACACTTGAACTTAATCAGGAGGTTTCTCCTTTATTTGGACCCTATCTAACCCGTTTAGTTCCACCCGAAATTTATCAAACAGTAATATATCAATGGTGGAACCGTAAAATATTAAATTAGAATTAAAAATCAATAACGGGTCAGACCACCTATATTTAAACTTACCTGGCAAGAGCCGAATGCATGGCATGTATCGAGAAGACTGGTCGTTCTTGAACTTCAATGGCTTCTTCTGTCTTGTAGACCATCCTCTGACTTGAAAATAGTTCCGATTCGCAAATACTCTTTTCTTAGCCTTCTCCCGTGGTTTTGATTTTTGAGCGACATTTATTATAATTGCTACGGGCCAGATGTGGTGCTCTTCCTCTACCACCACTTCAATATCTTCTAGTAGGGCTTCAAAAAATGCTAAGTCTAAGTCACCCTCCGAATCGAACTCACCTGTTTCATAATACTCGGGCAAATCTTCTAACTCCAAATCCAAAAACTCATCCTCCTCACATAACTCATTATCAACCTTTTCCTCAACGCCAAACATCAACTCAAGTGAATCCCCCAAATCCACGTCATCCTCTTTCTCTTCTTTCTTCACTAACGATCTCTGATAAGCAGCCCATTCTTCTTCATTTATTTCATCATCAGAATCACTGTAACAACCTGCAAAATCAACAACGCATACCTGTGTGTCATGAGGTGGGACTTTATCAGCCACTCGTGTCTCCGTATCTGAAATGTTCTCCTCTGAATCATCTATATACTCCATGATTAGCTCTTTCCCTTCTTCTGGAAACATCGGGAACAACTCGCCCAACCGATTCATGTATCCCAAATAATTGCCTTCCGCATCATACTTATAACCAGGTGTCGGTTGTTCCTCCGGCTGCACACTCTCCTCTTCGGTTTCTCGAATAAATTCGCTATCTGACTCGTACACGCATTGGGAGATCTGCTTTGACCCTTTTTCCACCTTTGTCAGTATTCCGGAGATTTCTTTAACTGCATCTTTGAGACCTACAAAAACAGATAGTTGATTTCTTAGCATAGCATCATGTTCAGCTAATGTTTGTTGGTATTGGGCATCCTTCTCTAATAGCCGGGTCAACAACTCCTCGATCTTATTCAAATACTCCTCAGAACCCCTTTTGGGGTTGCTTTTGGAATGTTGACCATAATCTTGCCCTTGTTTGTATTGATATCCCCGATCCGGTTCGTTATAAAAATATGACGGGACCCCTGTGAAAGATAAGACTGTTGCTGCGCATAGGGGTTAGTACAATAATATGAACATCTATGAGTTAAATGAAGACCACCACACGTATCACAATTAGGGTGAGCACTATAGTATGGACATTTAGTGGTAAAGTGAGGACCGTCACAAATTTCACACATAATTACAAGAATTTAAATAAGCAAAATACACAGACAATTAGACACCTACGACTCAAAGCAAAAAAAAATAAATACGTAAAAATCTAATTAACTAAAACCCTAAAACTCAAAAGCAAAAAGCATAATAGAACGTATATAGCAAGTAAGTCCAATCAGAGTTAATAACGCAATCGCTAAGAGTCCCCGGCAACGGCGCCAAAAACTTGATGTGCTTGAAGTAGTCAAATAATTATTAACTAAAAATAAGCTAATCTAGACACTAAGTAATAATTCTAGACCCTTAAACGTAACTAAAACTCCTAACCGGCAAGTGAACCGGTCGACTCTATTACAGCTAAGTAAGTCCGGATATCGAACCCACGAGACTCTTTAAATTACGAAACTAGCAAATTAGACTCAACTTCAAGACACGACTATTTATTAATAATATTTGAGGGGGATTTAAACTAATTAATTAAAACTCTAATAATAATTAAATAATGATTACTTTAATTAAACTATTAATAAACTAATTAAACCTAACCCTAATAAATATAATAATAATAATAAAACATAATCATTACTTAAACTTAATTAATTAATTAATTAAACTTAAACCTTAACCCTAATTACTTTAAACTAATAAATAATTTAGAAAGCTTTGATTAATTCAGATAATGAAGATAACTACCTAGGCTAGAATCCCCAAAGTTACGGTTATTAGTTAGATGGAAAACTCAAGTTATGGAACTGGGATCGTAAAATAAACCCTTGACAGAAAACCCGAACAGGACCCTTGAACTTCAAGAAGACGCCTATGGATTTCTAACAAGTTTTAAGACTCACCAGTTTTATATTAAACTTCCTTACGGTTATTTAATCGCTATGTCTAAGTATCTTTTATAATGAAAACATACTTTACAGCGCGGAATTCAAAAGATTGCAAAGCAGACTCAATTAACTTAATAGACTAAGCTGACAATCCAACCTAGACGGACTCCTTACGAAGAACTAAATCTAGCAATCCTGACCAACAAAGATCTATTAATAGTCTATCACCTTACAGCTTTCTAGGCTGGCAGTTCACTTTTATCTATTTACTTGATTTTATTGTTTCTATGATTTTAATGCATATTAATCACAAACTAGCCAAGAACACACAGTAAATGACCTAACAAAACCATATCCTATGAAACAATCAACAAGGGCTATGTGAAACAATAAATTCAAGTAAACAAAACCAAGCAATCATACGCATTAATTAAATCAAACTTAATAGTTTACTTAGAACATAAAATCCATAACGAAACGAAAATCCAAATAAAATCAAACCGAACTAAGGTTCATCACGACCTAGGTAGTTTATGAATTTTAGCCTAGCATCATGTAGTCTAAATCAAACAAAGCAAATAAAACTGAAAACATGGTGAAATAATGAGAAACGAAAGATTAAAGGCGATAAAACCCGTAGTCTTCGATCTTGAACATAAAGCTCTTCACCGGCTGTTCTCGTGCCTTCAAAATCACCAACAAACTCGTAAAATAGCTCCAAGAACACTCCAAAATCGTCTAGTGGCTTCATGTTCTTGTCAGGTTTAAGTTAAAGGTGTTTAAATAGCGTAAACAAGGCCCGACATTAAGCAAAAACGAATTAAAAAACCCATCAGCAGCCCCTAGGCGCCGCGCTAAGGGCATTTGGCCTTAACACTTCGCGCGGCGCGGTGTGCTTCTCCATGGTGGCCGGTCAGACCCGCCCGGTCTGACCGGTTCTCTGTTCTGGTTCTTTTTGACGCGTTCCGGATCTCCGTTTCGGCTCGTTTTTCGCCCTTTTTAATCACGATCAAATCCCAGAACCTACGGAACATAGAAATGTTAGTAGTATACAAATCTCGATTAAAAACGAACAAAAACTATTAAAATAATAATTAAAATGAACAAGGGAAATATATATATATATTTAGCATTATATCAGTAATCCATAAAACACTATATAAAAACTAATGTTTTTTTTTGCGTTTTAAGGTAAGTATACCTTGAAATACTATGAAAGTGTATGTATGTGTACATTAATGATTTTGTTGAAATAAATAAGTTTATAAATAAATAAGTGTAATGAACAATCAAGTTGGGTAAACACGTATAGGTAACACGTATAAGGAGCCTAAAGCAAAAACTATACTAGGTCGTTGCGTCTAACCACCTATCCTATAGTCTTGTGGCTTTGATACCAATGTGTCACACCCCGACCAAAGGCAACGGAACATACCAGGGTGCAACGGATTGCTCAGTAACACAAGACACTATTTAAAGTGAAAATATTTAATCAACTCATTTAAATTCATAAAATCATAAAGAGTCATATAACATGTTCATACAATAACCGAATTCGAATATAGCAAATAATATATTGTACGTTTTGCTAATAACCTAATAGTCTTGATTACATTCTCCTTCAAGTCCTCGAATCAACTTAGAGTCAAACATGTAACATTGCATAAAATAGAATTTGTCAACACAAATGTTGGTGAGTAATTTCATAGTTTTGAACAATAAGTATATAATAGGAAATTCCACAACTTGTATACAAAACAATAAATAATAGCAACAATTTAGATAATGAAATCGTTAATAAGAATACATTAACGACACCTTGCTATAAGGGGATGCGAAATAGTCTAGGATTTATATTAAATCGTTAATAAGAATACATTAACGACATCCTTTCTATAAGGGGATGCCAAATATACTCAAATTTATGAATCAACCAACCAAAAGCGGTAAACACATTAGCAATTAAGCATGTAAGCATATAACACCAAATCGAGCATTTATTTAACTAAAGTATACAATAAAGTTAATGGTTTAAGACTCAAGTATAAAACATTTAGTTTGAATAAGTATGCAATATCACCCCCAGAACGAAAGATGGAAAACGGGGGATGAACGTACTCACGTTCAAGTAATAAACTTGAAAGATTGGTGATTTGGAGATTAACCGGAACGACGAGTTTAACGAACAAAACCTAAAAGAAAAGAAGTCTTGTATTAGAAAAGTTTTCTTGGAAGTCTTTAAATAAAAATAAATGGTAAGGAATGTAAACAATTAGAGTTTAAGGTTTAAAATGTAATTATTTAAGAAATTATAACAATAGCCCTTTTAAAAATATAAGTTTACTCGAAACCGGGTTAAAGTATCTAGCCTTAATATTTACTCAATCTATGTTAAGTAATAAGGTGGGTAAAAATGCAAGAACGCAAGTCCCTTTATAATATGGATACTAAAACAGATTTTTAACGAGTGTTCGGGTTGTTGGTTCGGGTCTTGATAATTGGTAAAACCCAAAGTCAACTTTCCAAAATAATGAATGTTATGAGATAACTCAATAAAATTTAATAAGGCTTAACCAAGTATGTAGTTCTATTGTTTTAGAACTAACAACGTCCGTTAAGCGAGTGTTCGGTTTTGTCGGTCTAAACTTTGTTATAATATCAAGTTGGACTCAACATTCCAAGTACTTTAAGAAAATAATTAAAATCAGTTTATTAATTATTTTTAAATAAATATACAAGTCTTGATAGCTAAGACACACTTGTGTGTCTTAAGCGAGTGAAAATCGGTTTGGTTCGGTTTCCATCTTGGAATAAGATCAAGAATGGTTACTACATGCCCAAACATCAAAGAACTTGTATAATAATTTATAAATGATGATACTTAAGTTTTACAACCAAAAAGTTAAAAATAAAGTCTTTAAACGAAAGTTCGGTTTTCGGTTCGGATCTTGTTTTGGGTTAAGATCGAGGTTAGATTTCACAAACCCCAACCATGGAACTTATTAAAATTATTTTAGAAACTCAAATCAAACATAAAGCATGTTTATACAATTATTTAACAAAACTAGTAAACAAAGTTCGGTTTACGGTTTAGAGCTATTTACGGTTAAACCGAGGCTAGTCTCTACAAACCGATAACCATAGAACTTCATAAATATGATATACAAACTAAAATTAGCAGAAGTTAAGCATGTTTAATAAGCGTAAACAAGTAATATAATTTTATATATATATATATATATATACATATATATATATATCAAGGACCACGAAAGTCCTTCATGAAGCCTTGCCTTACGAGGCCCGACACTCCACCGACCGAGACCGGGGAAGAGACCACCAAAGGTAACAAGGGTTGTATATTATATATATGTTGTATAACCATCTTCAAGTATTAATAAGACTTAGTAAGTTAATTAAAATGAAAGACTTGATCAGTTTGACTTTTGGAAGTCAAACCTCCAAGAACAATGAAAATAACCTTGTAGAACTTGAATTTTGAGAGAGGAAATGAAGTATGAGTAGGGATTTATGAAGAGGAGGGTCTTGTATATATAGGATAAGATTTAAGGGTGTTATGCAAGTGATCTGATGTATAAAAATCGGATTGGATAATAGGGTGTAAAGCTTAAACAACAACAAACAAGCTGCTAGTGCAGGCTCCCCTTAGCGCGGCGCTAAATTCCCAGGGTATGGATGTTAGCGCGGCACTAAGTGTGCCTAGTGGAAATTCTGAACTTTCAAAGTTGGCAGTTTTGGCCTCCGAAGTTGGTTTTAAGCGTTTTAAGTCCATTTTAGGGACCGAAAAAGGTGTTTTTGAGACCCGACAAGTATAAAACAAATATGTAACATAAAATCCATCATTTTGATTATATTGAAGGTTTCGGTTTACAAAACGGGTCGGTTTACATAATACACGAATACAAAAATGAATACAAATAAGACCTGAAATTGACGAATGTCACAATGTGTTAGTTTCATTACAACTCATTTATGTGTTTTAAGTACCGAGTTTTAGCACTTAGTTGCAACTTATTCAAACTACAGGGACTATTATTGTCAAAAATCAAAACTATAAACTGTAGGGACCATTCTTGTCAAAACTAAAACTGTTGGGTCAGTCAGCAGCCGCAGCAATTCGTTTATGCTTGTTTAAGCTCGTTTAACTTGATTTTCAGCTTGTCTAATGCTTAATCTTCATCCTATTATCATTATAATTCAAATTCAAGGCTCTAGATTGTTCCTAAGTGAAATTCTATCTTCAAACAATGATAATTATTCCATCTTAATCAAGCTTAATAATCTTATCATTTGTTCAAGTTTAAAGTGGGGTTATCTCTTAATTTGTGATAAACATAACCTAGATTTGTTTCCTATATAAACAAGAGCATTAGGTCATTTATAACTTACTTATCAACTCTCAAATTCTCTCCTTATTCCCTAATTCAAGATATTTCTCCAAGTGTTCCTCAAGTTTGACTTTCAAGGTCAAACGGGTCTAGAATGAAAGCCCACAATCACTTTCAAAAGACTTAAGGGATTTAATGTTCAGTTTAATCAAAATCAATCTAAGGTTTGTTGGAAACTAATTTGGGACTTTTCAATTTCTTTAAAGAAATTGACCCTAACTAGCTTTTTATTTTTCAATGATTTATGTTTATAACTAAGTTTTGGACGTGTTTGACCTAAATTCGACCTCATAACGACATTCGGACCGATTATGAACCGAACACTCGTTTAAAGTTTGTTTCCTTTCATTTTAAGTTTAAACTTATACTTTATTATTAATTTTGGTTCGTTTGGTTTTATTTTAACTTTGAAATATTTACCTAATTTTTAAGAAATCATCAAGTTCTGTTTGGTCAGCTTGCTTAAGTCGGTTTCTTTAATATTCTTATTTCCTTTCACTCGCCAATTTGTAAGGTGAGTAAATCACATCCCCTTTTTGTTTTTATTATTTAGGAGACAACATGTATTATATAAATCTCAATGGTATTATTTCACATCCTCAAATACAATTACAATATATGCGTTTTGTGTATTACTCAATTAATTGTTAACATGTAAGGTGCTTATTTGTTTATTGTATTATTGTTGGTGGCGTAATCATCATGCTCATTAGTAAGATCTTACGTCATCCTAGTAGCTTGACTTAGTGTCATGATGAACGTATTGTTATTTGTATTGTTACAATTTAATTGTTGTAGTTACGTTTCCACATAAGAATTTGTCTTTATTATTATATATATTAAATTATGTTTTTTCTCACTAAACTTGTGTCGATAAAATTATTTTCATACATGTTGCAAGTTATTATCTTGGATAGTTGAAGATAAGTAAGTAGTTGGATACCTTTAGGCTATCAACAAAAACATTTATGATTTATTTGCTTTGAATTTTGGATAATATTAATATTTGTTTTGAATTGGTGATGTACTTCGATTATTTGGAATTTAAATAATTAGATAATATCACTTTATTATTAATAGTGTCTTACGAGCTACCGTGCAATCAGTTACGCCCCGACATTCCACCGTAGGTTAGGGTGTGACACCTAGGTTGGCCAATAGATTGAAGAGAATATTGTAGCATCTACTGAATCTAATATCCTTTAAACTAAAGGTGAGCGGTGAGCCAAACTGTTAGTAAAGGGTATAAAGTCTTAACTACCAATGGCAGTGTTAGTTAGACCGTCTTTAGTTAGGGGGGTACATAATGACTAAAGCTACTTTTGGTTGGTTAATCCAATCAGTTCATCGATGGTCAGCAAGTATGATGGTCCTAATGATGATCCTACATGTATTTCGTGTATATCTACTGTTGGTGCATAAATGTCAGTAGTTCATAGTCTAGTGTCTGTAATCGAGTCTGTAATGTTATTTATGTTTTTGTTTAAGCGAAGTTGTTAACAAGTTCGCCTAGGCGAACTTGTTGAACAAGCGAAGTTATGGACAACTTCGCCTGAACATGCCAGGCGAAGTTGTCGTGTATTTATATATACGTTACGGCTTGTTTTGGGTTGGTTAACAAGTTAGTCGTTTGAGTTAATCGATAGTCTGTATCAGTGATTCATATCACGTGAGTTCGGTTATTAATATATAACGTGTTTCGGTTTGTTCGTGTGTGTTTGTTTGATTTACTTTCTACGCTCGTAACGATCTACGCAGGGATTCCGCACCTGAGTAGACCGAGATATCTCGTGTGATCCGTCCAGGGAACCTACAATTGGTATCAGAGCGTTTGCTCGATTGTGTGGTTCGGGATATTCACGCGGGTGTAGAAATCGTCCCGTTTCGACTATTCGCGGGACGTGTTTTCTGTGTTTTTGATCATTCTTACCTCCTATCACCGTGTTCAAGCCTTTACACCGTCAAAAACCTCGTTAAAATCCGATTTACAGATCTGCAGAAACTTCGTGTTCATCAGGCGAAGTTGCCGTCACTGTTCGTAGGGTTTCGGCGAAGATATAAGGTTAAGCGAAGTTATCCACAACTTCGCCTACCTTCTCAAGTTCGCCTATTTAAGCGAAGTTCTCTACAACTTCGCCTACCTCTTAAGTTCGCTTACCTCAAGCGAAGTTAAGAATCAGCGAAGTTAATCAGCAGTGTTATCAGCGAAGTTCTTCAGCGAAGTTCTCTACAACTTCGCCTACTTCAAGCGAAGTTATCTGTAACTTCGCCTACAGTACTTTGGTTTAAAAAAAAAATTTCTTAATTTTTCAGGTTTCTTACTCTTCGGGAAAGATGTCGTCGATCAACATCTCTGAGTTAGTGAAGATGGAAGTTGAAGCAGGGTCAGCTACCAAGGCCCCAAGATTGCTGAAGGGAACCGATTTCGTTGCATGGAAGGATCGGTTCATACAATACGTCAAATACCAGGATGCGAAGATGTGGGTATGCATCCAGGATGGTTATATTCCACCAGTCATGGAGTATGAAGGTCGTGATCAAATTAAAAAGTATAGTAAAATGGAAGAAGAAGAGAAAAAGATGTATGAAGCCGAGAGCAAGGATCATGCTGCTATTACTATGGCTCTTCCTCAAGAGATCCTTCATACGTTCAGAAAGTATACATCAGCAAGAGAGCTTTGGGAAGCTCTTGAGAACAGATTTGAAGGGAATGTAGTAATCCGTGCTTCAAAGATAAAATTGCTCAAAACCCAGTTCTCAGTCTTCAAGTATTTGAAGAATGAATCCTTAGATGATATTATCACTCGATATTACCATCTGATGACTGAATTGAGCAACTATTCCATTTCCTACCGAGAAGAGGAAATAGTTGAGAAGCTTCTAGATGCTCTCCCACCAAAATGGGAGATGTACACTGTGCTGATGAGGGAAGACAAGGACTTTCCCACATATGATCTTGAAACGGCAGTCAACAAGCTCAGAACCTTTGAGCTTAACATGGTCAGAAAAGAGACACCTATGGATCAGGTTCAAGATCCAGGTATGTATGGAGCTAAAGTCAACACTAGCTCAGAATCGAAAACTGAATCTGCTGCCTACTACACAAAGGGAGAGTCGGGCTCCAACTCATCACATGAGGGGCATGTGTCAGTTAACACAAATGGGGATGTTTGCTATGTAGCAGCTGGATCGAGTGGTTCTCAACCTCAGGTAAGCAAGAGTAGTTGCTCTCCAAGTTCTCCCAGCAACAACTACTCCAAGATGCCTATGAGTGTCAAGTCTGCTGAAGAGCAGTTTGGTCTCTATGCTTCTTTCATTGCTTCCTATGAGAACTACATTCAAGGGAAGATTGTTGATCCAGCTATGTTGGATGAAGATTACGATCAGATTGATGCTGACGATATGGAAGAAATGGATTTACAATGGCAAATGGCCATGATCGTGAGAAGAGTAAAGAGGTTTATGAGAAAGACGGGAAGGAAGTTTGTCGGTGGAAAGCCAGGGTTTGACAAGGCAAAGGTGAGATGCTACAATTGTCAACAAAACGGTCACTTTGCAAAAGAATGCAGGAATGAGCGTGTGGAACGAAGTCAGGGTAGGTCTCCACAGCAAAGTGAAGGTAGAAAAGATTATAGTGCCATGATGTCCAGAGAAGATGGTGAATACAACTGGAACCTGCTTTCTAAAGAAACTTTTGAGCATGCAAATTTGGCAAAGGTAGAAACTGAAGAAAGTGAGAAGGTTACCGGAGAAGAAAAAGCTCTAATGGCAGACGTTAATGACCAGCTCTCCGAGGTATGTTCTAAACCAACTTGTTCAAAATGTGCGAACTTGTCTGAGCAACTAGCAACCATAACCGATCAGTATGTTAGGTTGGATGCTGAATTTAAAACCTTAAAAGAAGATCATCACTTTATTAAATCAAGAGAAAATAATTATAAAATTAAAATAAAAGCTTGTGAAAAAGATGTTAAAAGTCTAAAAACAAAACTTGCTGAAAAAATTGAAGTGATTGATTTAAGTTATGAAGTTTTGGAAGAAAAGACCAAAATAATTGCTGAGAGAGAAAAACAGATTGCTGACCACCAGGTGAAAGTGGTGGAACTGAATCGAAAACTGGAGCAGTTCAGAAATTCTTCTGCTATTCTTGATCACCTTGTTAGTGATCAAGGTTCCTCTGCTAAGAGAGGAGGAATCGGTTATCATGAGGTTCCACCACCGTACAATCACAATTACACTTTTAACCCTAGTGTTCAGAAATCTGTTGACTTTGAGGTTGCTCAGACAGTGCCGATTAAAGTAACTGTTAAAGAACCAAATGTTAGTAGAGGCGAAACAAGTTCGCCTGTTTCAAGTGTTGAAATTTCTGATCAAAGTCCAGTCTCGTCAGATTCGGATAAGTCATCCGAGTCTGGTAAGGCAAAAGAGGAGGTAGTGTTACCCAAGAGTGGAGAAAAAGATAAAACAAATAAAAGGAGTACTCCACTAAACCCGTACGTTCCACCATATGTGAGACGAACGGGAGGTAATATAGCCTCGACATCTAAAACACCGGTTGATAAAAAAGTTGAGCATAGGTGTTGTTTTAGATGTAATCAATTAGGACATCTTGTTGCAAATTGCCCTCTGAAGCAGCGATTCAGAGGTGTAAGGCCTACTAAAGCTGAGAATAAGCCTAATAGTAATTTTCGTGCTGCTAAAAATGAAAACCACTTAAAATTCAAAAATGTGACTAATTCAGGTTTTCATAGAAACAAATCTCAGTTTTACACTTCTAATAACCAAACCACAAGCTATAATTCTTTCAATTCTCAAAGGTTTGGAAGGCCTCACAATCAATCTTCAATGAGATATCCTAATGGGACTTACAGGAGTTACCGAGATACTAACTTTGGAAAGCCAAAGTTTGGGATGTATAGATCCAAGACCAATTGGTCTTGGGTCCCTAAATTCTAATCTTTTGCTTTATTGTGCAGGAACAGTTGAACAGGGCTGCCAACAATCTTTGGGTTGTAGATAGCGGCTGTTCCCGGCACATGATGGGTAACAAATACTTGTTACACGATTTGAAACCTGTTCAAGGAGGGAGAGTGAGCTTTGCCGGTGAAAGTGGTGGCAAGATTACGGGAATGGGAACGGTGTCAAACGGAAAGATGACTTTGGAGAAGGTTAACTTTGTAGAAGAATTGAAGCACAATCTGCTGAGTGTGTCGCAGATTTGTGATAAGGAGTACACCGTTCACTTTACGAAGAATGAGGCGATTGTGTTGAAACCTGTTTTTCAGATACCAGATGAGTGGATTGTGATGAAGGCTCCACGTGAAAGAAATACATATATTATGGATATGAGATCAACTGAAATGGCCACGGCAGAATCATGCCATATGACGAAAGCGAGTGAATCAGAGTCCGAATTGTGGCATAGGAGAATGGGGCACATTCATCTTCGGAAGATGAACCACATTGTCAGGAATGGGCTTGTGCTGGGCGTTCCCTTGAAGAATTTCAATTTTGAAGATAAATGTATAGCGTGCAAGAAGGGAAAGCAGCACAAGAAATCCCATCTCACCAAGAAAGTCAATTCAATTGCCAGTACTCTGGAGTTGCTTCACATGGATCTCTTCGGTCCCGTGTATGCAAAGAGTCTAGGAGGAACTTCTTATTGCTTGGTGATCACTGATGACTACTCACGATATTCGTGGGTGTATTTCCTGAAATCAAAAGACGAAACGGCTCAGATGGTGAAGAATTTGATTACCAAAGTTGAGAACGTTTTGGATAAAAGGGTTAAGTTCATCAGGAGTGACAATGGAACGGAGTTCAAGAATTTTGAGATGGAGATCTTCTGCCTTCAGAGAGGGATTGAACACCAATACAGCGCTCCGTATACACCGCAACAGAATGGAGTGGCTGAAAGGAAGAATAGAACATTAATTGAAGGAGCCAGAACTATGCTGGCTGATTCGAAGCTTCCTGTGGTGTTTTGGGCTGAAGCTGTTGCTACAGCCTGTTATGTTCTGAATAGAGTCTTAACTGTTAAAAGACTTGGTAAAACGTGTTATGAGCTTATGCATGGGAGAAAGCCCAACTTGAGTGGTCTTGAACCATTCGGGTCCCCTTGTTCGATTTTGAAGACAAATTCTAAATTTGGTGAAGTAGCCGATGAAGGAATCTTAGTCGGTTATGTTGTTGGGACTCCCAACAGACGTGTCTTCAATACATCGACCAGCAAGGTTGAGGTGGTGTGTAACACCGATATCACAAGTTACCAACCGCCAAAACCAAGCAACGGACCTGCTGAGTTTTTCGACTATGTTAAACTTTTTAAGTCTTTTAACATACCATATTTGGATATTGCTGAAGAAGAAGAGAGAGTTGCTACGAAGATGATCCTTGATGAGGAAGAAATCCTATTGCAAAGACAGCTGATCGATAAATGTCAACCTTCCTCATCAAATGCTGTCGATACCCCTGCTACCTCGACTGAAGAAGAATTTTTCAATCCATTTCACTCTCAGCATGAAACAACCATTGACGAGCTCTCTTCTAACTTGAAAGACAATTTACATGTTGGTTCTGTTCCGACCACAAGAATTCATAAAGATCACCCTTTGGAGAATGTGATTGGTGATGTGTCCTCCGGTGTACAAACAAGACGTAGCTTGAATGAGCACACCTGTGTTTACACAAGCATCAAGGAGACAGGGATAATCAACGAATGCTTGTACACCTGCTTTATCAGCCAGATTGAACCGAAGAATTATCAAATGGCTCTCAAGGACAACTCGTGGGTCGAAGCCATGCAAGAAGAGTTGGCTCAGTTCAAGAAAATGGAAGTATGGGATTTGGTTGAAAAACCGAAGAATGTGCATGCGATAGGCACAAAATGGGTGTTTAAGTGCAAGAGAGATGAGAAAGGGATTATCATAAGAAACAAGGCGAGGCTAGTTGTGAAAGGATTTAATCAACAAGAGGGTATTGATTATAATGAAGTGTTCGCTCCGGTCGCAAGGTTGGAAGCCATTAGATTGTTTTTGGCGTTCGCTGCTTATAAGAAGATGAAGGTATTTCAGTTGGATGTGAAGAGTGGGTTTCTGAATGGGAAAGTTGATGAGGTAGTGTATGTTGAGCAACCTCCGGGTTTTCCTGACCCAGACTTTCCTGATCACGTGTACAAGTTGAGCAAGGCATTGTATGGACTACATCAGGCACCTCGTGCCTGGTATTCAACTTTATCAGATTACTTGCTTGAAAATGGTTTTGAAAGAGGGAAGATTGATAGCACGTTGTTCGTTCAGAGAGAAGGAAGCGACTTCCTGCTGGTGCAAGTCTACGTGGATGACATTATCTTTGCTGCATCTAAAGTCTCCATGTGTCAGGAGTTTGAGGCCGTCATGAAGAAAAGGTTTGAAATGAGTGCTATGGGTGAACTAACTTTCTTTTTAGGATTGCAGGTTGATCAGAAGAAGGATGGGATGTTCATTCATCAGACCAAGTATGTCCATGATGTGCTCAAACGCTTCAAGATGGAGGACAGCACTCCATTCGACACTCCAATCTGCGTCAATCACAAATTGGGTGCTGAGTCAGACGGTGATGAAGATGTGGACCCAACTCAGTATCGGGCTATAATAGGTTCTTTAATGTACTTAACTGCTTCTAGGCCTGATATAATGTTTGCTGTTTGTCTTTGTGCTCGTTTTCAGGCAAACCCAAAGGAATCTCACATGAAGGGTGTGAAGAGGATCTTGCGGTATCTCAAGGGCAAACCGAAGCTGGGGTTGTGGTACCCGAGAGGAGGAGACTTGGAGCTAGTCGCTTACACAGATTCTGATTATGGAGGGTGCAATCAGAGTCGGAAGTCAACAACTGGAGGATGTCAGTTTCTTGGTGGCAGATTGGTGTCGTGGCAATGCAAGAAGCAGACTTCAGTCGCAATTTCAACCTGTGAAGCAGAATACATGGCAGCATCCAACTGCTGCTCCCAGGTTCTTTGGATTCAACAACAATTGCGTGACTATGGTCTGAATTTCTTACTTACACCTATTTGCATTGATAACACAGCTGCTATCTCAGTAACTAACAATCCCGTGAAGCATAGTAAAACTAAACATATTGACATACGTCATCATTTTATACGGGATTGTGCTGAGAAGAAACTGATTGTGCTTGAAAAGGTGGATACGCTTGATAATTTCGCTGATCTATATACTAAAGCGTTTGACAAAACGAGATTTCAAAACCTTATTGAGTTGAATGGGATGATCAATCCAGAGTAACCATGCTTTTCAAGTTATATTAAAAAAAAAAAAAAAATCACTATCGCTTAAAAATATGTCGGTTACCTCAGTTTGAAGGACTTGTCTTCGGATATGTTTGGTCCTCATTTTCTACTTGTAGAATTTGAGGATAGCCATTAACCAAAGGACTGAAAGTGACCGGGGCGGTTTATGATGAGTTTTCATTCTTTCGCTTAAAATTAGTCGATCATATTAAGTAGTTAGAAGGACACATACTAGTATGTGGTCGGTCCAGCTGATCCATTGGATCTTCGGGATAGCCGTTTACCTGAAGACTTTGTTTTGGTCGGGGCGATTAATGTTAAATTTTTTTTTTAAAGGGAAATGAAATTATTTTTCAAGTCTACTACTTCGTAAGAAGTTCATTAGCTATGTTTAACAGAAAATTGATCCAACCTTGGAAAATGATATATATACTGATTCTGTGTGCTTAACTAGTGAAGTTATTAGGCTTAAAAGGCTTTAGGACAGTCATTGTATGTCATGGTAACTTTTTATGATGCGTAAAAGTAGATGTGATACAAACTAAAACTACTTGATTTTACGTGGAAACTCCTTACGAGTTTTTGCATGTCTTCATATATATCTTTCCGAATGATAGGCAGAAAAGCAATTACCCAGTCATACACGAGCCCGTAAGTGTTCTGATTCCCGTGAAGATAGCGTTTCAAGAAACTGCAGTGATCCAGATTCGGGACTTGCAGTTGGTTACTACTCTGAAGTCTATGTAAATGTTTATCATAAAAAAAAAAAAAAAAAAAAAAACTTATGAGTTATTGAAACATTCTAGAGTTCAACATATCAAGACTTCTTAATCATGGAGTAAGAAAGAGAACGGGAAGGAGATGAAGAGTAATTACAAACTTAATCAGACACTAAGGGTCGAAGTCAATTCGGGGTGACTTGGGAAAAGCCAAATACGCTTTGAGAATAGATAGGAGGCATCATAATCTCTGAGTTCTTGCCCACTTAAATTTTGAGGCTTAATTGAACCTAACTCGTATCACAGAAACGATGAAAACCATCTTAAGTTATTTACCTGCTTACAACCTGTCTCTATATGTCATAATACAGCTAAACACGGATCTATGTGACAGTCACGTAGTTAGTATGATTCCTGTTAGGATCTTTTCTAAAACGTAGTAGTCCCTATCGAGACTGAAATTTGATCCCTTATACTTTATTTTTAAAAGTTTCTTGTACTTAGTTAGTTTTATGATTTTATAACTGGTTACTTGGACTTGATCGTGTCATTTAATTCTTAAAGGGAAGTTTTAGAACTTAATTGCAAAATTTTCGAATTATAAGGGTTGATTTTGTAAATATAGGCGATGTTGTTAAACAGGCGAACTTGTGAATAACTTCGCCTAGGCGAAGTTATCCGTAACTTCGCCTGTATAACTTCGCCCCTATATAAGGATTTTCAAAGGTCATCAGTTCATTATTTGAAATATCAGCGAACTTATCCTCGATTCACACAGCGAACTTATCTCCGATTTTCATCCGATTATCTTTTTTCCGATTTCAATCAGTTTTCAAGGTGTGTTTGGGTTCTATATCTTATACTCGATGTTCGATGTTGTTAATCCTAGGTTGTTTCGACACCCGGTTAGCGACCTCGGATGTTCGAAACCTATACCCGATTTCAAAACTTGTTTTACGTGTTCATGAACAAACTGATCGTCCGGATTACTTTACTATCATGTGTTTTAGTCTCCTTAATCGTCTAAATTGGTCGAAACACCAGATTTTCGAAGTTTGAATCGATCTCACTGTCGCCGATTCAGATTCAGGCGAACTTAAGGTTTAGGCGAAGTTATCCGTAACTTCGCCTGAGTCTAAACTTCGCCTGAGGCGATGTTGTGGTGAGGCGAAGTTATCATTAACTTCGCCTGGACCTTTTAATTTTTTAATTATTAGACGAACTTAAAGATGAAGCGAAGTTGTTCCCAACTTCGCCCCAACTTTAACTTCGCCTATACAGAAGTTATCACAACTTCGCTCATGGTAATAGGCGAACTTGTGTTAAACCTTAACGTATATCTAACTTGGTTCGTTTGTTGCAGATATGGCTGCAGTAGCAGGTGCCGGAGGTGCTGGAGGCGATGACGGAGACAATCAGAGACAATTCTTCCCGGGTCACAACATGTTCATCACCTTAGACCCGGAAGCGAGTGGTGTGGAGGATTACCGGGAGATAATCACATTCCTCCTTCGCTCGAGGATATTCCACGCAATCACTACGACTCTGCCGATATCCTTACCCAATATCGAGGATTTCTGGCAGACGGTGGAATATGATTGCCGTGTTGAGCCCCCGGTTATGCGAGCAACCGTCAACAACCAAGAAGTTCAGTTCTCATCTGAACAAATACGGGTGGCTTTACGGTTCGGTGAGGAGACTAGGGATGACCCTACGGAGTTTGTGGCTCTGTTCCGTGATGGAGCGTTTCTCCGAATGGGCTATTCTGGTCCATTAGGTGATACTCAGAGGAGGAAGGGGTTCCTGCTCGATCAGTGGCGCTTCCTCATGCACGTCATGATTGTGTGTATGTCTGGGAGGAAGGCGGGTACTGACGGAATGGGTGCGACCATGTAGTCAGCAATGACTGCTCTGACTTATAACAAACGTTATAGCTTTAGTCAGATGGTCTTTTACGATATTGATAGACAGAGGAGGGCGATGGCTCGTGAGCGGTTCATAATGTATCCAAGATTCATCCAGATGATCTTGAACCATGTGGCTCCAAATTTGCCACAACGACGCCCAATAAGATACGTGGAGAATGTGAGCAAACGTATCTTTACTCAATGCCGTACTTCGAGTGCGAGGAGCAAGCCTGAACGTCGTCCAAGGCATACTCCACTCTTTGGGTTCTTAATAAACCCGGGGTATGTGCCAGCTCGGGGGGATGAGTTCAGAGACCCTCAACCACAACAGGCAGGAGCAACTCGAGATGTACCTACTATGCCTGTGGTGGCGGCTGAGGAGGATGTAGACCTTGATGTTGCATTTGGCGGCCAAGGATTCTTCGACATGGACCGTTTTGATCCACAAGAAGAGGTGCAGGTTTCTGCTGCACAGGTTCGGGAAGTGATTGTTACTAGAGCAGCTACGACGGTGGCTGACTCAGAGAAGAAGATATAAATAACTTATATCTTCGCCTAAACCCTACGAACAGTGACGGCAACTTCGCCTGATGAACAATAACTTCGCCTGCGGCGCTGTTCGGCCAGAAACGCACAGAAACGTGCCAGAAACACCAAAACGCAGATCTCGAACCATAGCATAAGAGCCTAAGGCTCTGATACCACATGTAGGTCCCCCCGGGGCGTCGCTGATCGATACGAGATCCGCACGAGGTCTAGGAGTGCGGAATCCTCCTAGACTCGTTTATTGGTGTAAAGATGAAGAACACAAACACGTACAAGAACAAATACACGAACAAATACAAGAACGGGATAATCAAATCTGCAGATTCTTATATAATAATCAAAACACTTACATACCAAACATGAAAATAAATGACACGGCCGACCCGAGGTGAGCTCTACCTCGGGCCGTCCCACAGGCTGTAGAGGCGACGAGTTAAGGACGAAGAAGAGAAATGACAGAGACGATGATCCCAATGCACCGAAAGGTGCAGGTGGTGAGTTGCCAAGAACTACTCAAGCTCTTGGAACTTCCACAGCTCAGGGGGAGTCTGCAGGTGCAGTTGGTGGTGATGAGGTGGTGACGGTTGATGATGATGATGATGTGATCGATGCGTTGAAAGAATTGGATGATGATATGCTAGAGGATGATGTGATGTTAGATGACGATGTGCTGCCTGATGAGGAGATTGAGAAGATTGGAGCACAGATTGTGATTGAAGAATGTGAAATAATTGAAGAAAATGTTGAACACGAGATCCCAGATGTTGAGAAAGCCGATATGGGTACTGAGATGGAAAATGATGAGACTGAGTGGGAGGAGCAGCCTAGGTGGAAGGAAGGCTGTGCTCATTGGTTTATTAAAACTAAGAAGCCTGCTGTTCCAACCATGTTCAAGAAGAGTTATAATATCAAAGGCTATGCTGAGTCGAAGAAAGGAATTATTTGTTGGCTATATGATGAACAGATAAAGTTGTTTGTGGTGAAACGTTTTGATGGGATTCAGTATTTTAAAAAAACGTTGAGATCTCTCAATACATTGTCGGAATGTGAGGTGAAGGATTTGGCTAGATTGGGGCTGATCAATAGAAGCGACGACAACATGGCAAGGGTTATTGGGAAGATCGTGTGGAAAGAAAGCATAAAAGAGAGAAGTTTGAGTTATTAAAGCCACAGAAGGGAAAGCTAGTGGAAGATAAAGAAAGGGGAATGAGAGCAGATGGCAAGCCATTGATGGTAATGAAGTACAAACCGATTCGATGCATTAAGGAGGTTCCAATGAAGATTATGCCTCAAGATGTGTTGAAGAATCTTAAATGGTGGTATGTTGATTGCCAGACTGCTGAAGCCGTGATGGAAGACGAAGACGAACAAGAAGTGCTGAGGGTGTATGATCCGATGCATCTTGTTAACTTATCGAAAGCTGATCTACAAGTGTTGAATGAAATGAAGATATTCTATATTCCTGCTTGGAAAGACGAAGCGAGGAAGTATCAGCGAGTAGTCACGGTATGTGTTAGAGAAGGAGTGCATGCGTGAAGATTACAAGACAAGTGCTTAAAGATCAAGATATGAAGCTACTGCCAAGGGGGAGTCTGTTGGTGCATAAATGTCAGTAGTTCATAGTCTAGTGTCTGTAATCGAGTCTGTAATGTTATTTATGTTTTTGTTTAAAGAGAAGTTGTTAACAAGTTCGCCTAGGCGAACTTGTTGAACAAGCGAAGTTATGGACAACTTCGCCTAAACATGCCAGGCGAAGTTGTCGTGTATTTATATATAGGTTACGGCTTGTTTTGGGTTGGTTAACAAGTTAGTCGTTTGAGTTAATCGATAGTCTGTATCAGTGATTCATATCACGTGAGATCGGTTATTAATATATAACGTGTTTCGGTTTATTCGTGTGTGTTTGTTTGATTTGCTTTCTACGCTCGTAACGATCTACGCAGGGATTCCGCACCTGAGTAGACCGAGATATCTCGTGTGATCCGTCCAGGGAACCTACATCTACCCGATGGATTTAAAAAACCACGCAAATTAACTTGGGTTATAGGTGTGGTTTTGGCTGTATTGACAACATCTTTCGGTGTAATTGGTTATTCCTTACCTTGGGACCAAGTTGGATATTGGGCCGTGAAAATTGTAACGGGTGTACCTGACGCTATCCCTGTAATAGGATCACCTTTGGTAGAATTATTACGCGGAAATGCTAGTGGGGACATTCCACTTTGACTCGTTTTTATAGTTTACATACTTTTGTATTGCCACTTTTACTGTCGTATTTATGTTAATGCACTTCCTGATGATACGTAAACACGGTAATTATGTTCCTTTATAGATACAGAGAAGATATATCATAGATATTTTGAATTCATCATTTATTACTTGGGGTAGGAACTATAGTATTTTATTGCTACAAGTATGGATTATTGAAAATAATAAGACATGTATTTGGATATATCCCTTGAACTCCGTAACATTTTTGATTTTGCATCAATAGTTGAAGGGATTTTTCTGAAGATAAAATGGATTATGGGAGTGTGTGACTTGAACTATTGATTGGTCTGTGCAGATATGTGCCCTTTTTCTATTTATTTATCTACCACGTTTTAATTCACAACCAAATGTGTCTTTGTTCCAACCATCACGTAAGCCCATACGGAGGATAGGCCGTCTTTTGGGGGGTCGAGCTATGGTCTTAGGCTTCCACTTGGATAAGGCCTCCAATTTAGACAAAAAAACATACTAAATAAATGTTGAAAATTAGACCAAAAACATATTAAATTATAAAAATTACGCTTACGTTATTTAAAAAGACAAACATACTCGTGGTTAGTTGTTTTTCTTTGTAAAATTAAAAAAGAGGTCTCGAATTCTCGTTTTATTTTAGGCCTTTAAAAGGGTTGAGCCGACCCTGATGTTAGTGAGCTTATTGCTAATATACGTAAGTACTGATGATGATTAAGGTTAACTTGCTACTTATGACAAGTTGTTGATATTATGGTGTTTTCTACTAAGTAGTTTATATTCATGTAGACTTAACTTTCTATTTCCTATTGATGTCCAAGTTAAATAAGAAAACAACCGTTTAATTAATAATGAAGATGTGTTTCTACGAACGGAAACACTAGTGTATGGATGACAACAGGTCAGGTTTAGGACGAGTATAGGCATACCCAAACCCATACCCGGTTAGTTGTTGGTACTCAGCGAACAAATCACACAATTGAATTTAATTGAATATAACAAGAACACTGATTGAATGATGAACAAACGAAATTCTTGAATATTAATTCTGAACATGCGATTGTTTATACTGAAAATACGTAAGTTAAATAGTCTGACATCATCCCTATTTATAAACTAAATAATTACATATTACCCTACTAGATACAATAATTACAATATGTCACATCTCAACTTAGGGCCTAGGCGTGTGACCAATAGTTGGTACTTGTTTTGTAAATATATCAGAGTTTAAGGTTGTAAAGCGGAAGTTATGACTAAAATATTAATATATTCCAAAAGACGGGAATTAAACACCCGTTAGTTTGTTAAAAAAAAAGTTGAAGTTATAAACCATAATTTACAATATTGTAATAATAAAACTTCATGAGCCATCAAATCGTCTAATGGCTAGACTCCAATTCCAAACATCTACACTTGGTTACCTGTAAAATAGTTTATAAAATACGTCAACAACACATGCTGGTGAACATGTTGACGCTAAAACATTTATGAAAACCTTTAGTTCTTACTCGAAACAATCAGCGGCCCTCTAGACCAGAGTACCAGTTATATCACATTAGTCCAGCCCTTACAGCCCTATAGACTGGCTCAATGAGACGGGGACCTGGTACCACGCGTGGTGGGGTATGCCTACTCTCTGCCCATATATGAGGATCCAAACACAAGTATAACTAGCCCAATTTCCAATAGATACTAAAGTTTTAAAGATACATTATCCCATGTAAACTTTGGTTTCTGGCTAAATGACTCGATTTAAGAGTTTTAAAGTTATGAGCGTATTCACCTTTGTTTTGATCAGCACTTTCACTGATTTTGTTTTGAAGTTACCTCGGACCTATAGTACAAGAATAACCAAGTATAAATACTAGATCAATGATATAGCTTTAGGCCTTTAATCTATTAGCATAATCATTACCTTGATAATTATTTTTTTATACTTGGACCTTTAGTCCAAAACATTTATTCATAAAACACTGCATTTCTTCTTCATGAAGAAACATATATACTAAGTTTCTTCGTTGTTAAGAAACATTATAAAATCTTTATAATTATAAAGAAAGAATATTTATTTATACCCTTGTCTTATAAAAACTATATTTCACATTTTTATCACAAGGTACAGACTATACCCCCGACTAGGGTCTGAGCCATATATAATAAAATAATCGAGCAGTACTCCTACCTTGTATGGCTAGCTTATGTGAAATGCCTAAGTTTGATGCGGGCAACACTTCTACTTGTCGGCGGGTAATCGAGAATACAACTAAACAAAGCTTTAACACTTGCTCGTACTTTGAGAAACGAATCGTCGGAACATCGGGATCGAGGCACGAATATCGAGATATATATGTGAAGTGTGATTTGGGATGCATAAGGCTGAGCCCGATACCCCTATTTATAGGGCTGAGATTATGGCCCATCTCGATACGCGATGGGCTAAAAAAGGGATCCATCGCGTATCGCGATGGATCTCTTAACTGCCTCTGAATATTATATTCCATCGCGTATCGCGATGGAACTTTGGTTTGGCCATCGCGTATCGCGAGGCCGCCCACTAGGTCTGATTGGTCACCTAGTAGACCTGCCAAGTGGTGACACATGGTTGGACACGTGTCCACGATTACTTCTCCTGGTCATCGCAATATGCGATGACCCAAAAGGTTTGGTGATCGCGTATCGCGACACCGCCCATCCTGGGGCAATGTGATGTACCCATCGCGTATCGCGGTGGGTCTTGTAATCCAGAATTTCTTTTTTAGTCCCTTTACTTTTGATGACTTGTCACGTCTTGGTCTTGCTTCCATTTTCCAAAAACAATGAGGCGGCTCTCAAGCGACAATCCGAGCGTGCGAATGGCACCATCAAAGCGCCATATTGCACCCATCGCCCGTACCCGTGCGTGTCGGGTGCTTCGCACCCTCCGCTAGGACCACTGGTGCATGCATGACATATAAGAATATTACTATGGAACTTATCTTTTTATAAAGAGCTTTCAAATATTTCCCATTTTCCAAGTGGGATGAAATTTATATTCCTTATTTATACCCATGTGAAGTAGTTCCATTTTCTTACTTCCTTCCACGTGGGATGGATTCCTTTTCCCCATTTTCTTATTATGGACTTCTTCCAACTTAATATAATCTTATTATTTCTTTACCATATTTATTATAAAAATATTTTGGGTCCTTCTATTTTCAAAGTTAACAACTTTAACCAAAAAATAAATATGGTATTTTCCGAGATGTTACACAATAAGACCCTATACTTAATATAAATATTAATAAGTTTATTTTATATACTAATACTCCCTTAAAGTAAACTTAGTTTAAGCGAGGTCTTCGTTTCTTCAAGATCCGGTTGCCATCACAGTAGCGTTGGTTCGTCATCTTCCTCCCGGATCAGGTTTGCTTCCACTCTTTTCTCCCCTTTTGGACATTCATGTTTGAAATGTCCAAGTTCATTACAATTGAAGCATATTATGCGGACCTTTGTTTTGATGACTTCGCTTCCTACCTTTATTTTTCCATGACTTCCAATTTTTGCCTTGACCATGTTCTTTGTTTTCCTGCTTTGAACTTTCGTGACCGCAACATTCACATTTATGGTCATTGGATTTCTTTTTTCCGTTTTCTTTGGAGAATAAGAGCTTTTCATGCATGTCTTCCTCCTTGATTTTTTTCTTGGTGCGTTCCTCGAAAGCCTTCAATATTCCAACGGCTTCTTGGAATGGCATTGCACCAAGATCAACAAACTGCTCGATCGCGGCAACAATCTGAATGAACTTTTCTAGCACCGAACTGAGTAGTTTTTGTACCAGTTTCTTGTCATTCATGGTATGCCCAAGATTACTTGCTTGTGATGCAATCTCACTAATTTTCCCGGCATACACATCAAGCGACTTGTCAACACCCATTTTTAGAGACTCAAAGTCTGACTCGAGTCTTTCTAAACACGCCTCTTTAACTCTATCAACTCCGACATGTCTAACCTTAAATGCATCCCAAATTTCTTTGGCTGAAGTAAGATTAGAAATTTGCAATACCATGTTTTCTGGAATCACTTGGTATAGTAACGCAATTGCTGTATTATTCTTTTTCTCATCAACTTCACTCCCCTCTTTTGGTTCGATGGCTTCCCAAATTCCATGGACATTAAAGATCGATCTGATCTTTACAGTTTAAATGGTGTAATTTGTCGAGTTTAACACTGGGCATTGAAAACTCATTAGTGTCCCTCCTTCCTTTGAAGTCATAACTTCTCTATCCTTGGACTCAGTCATTTTTCAAGTTTTTTTTCCCAATCTTGTCAAATTGACTATCACCGGTTTCGGATCGACCTTGATTTCAGTTTTACTAGTATCGGATCAAATCGATATCAACCTTTAACAATAACAGTTCACCAGCTTTTCAGTTGCCTTACAACTTAAGACAAATCAAAACCAACTGTTTATACATACAGTATCCGGGTTATAAAACCAACTTTTTCAACAACAGTTTACGGGTTTTTTTCGGTCACAAAATGAATCAAAATCAACCATTTTACATCAAGAATAGTACACGAGTTTCCCAAGTCAAATCAAAACCAATTGTTCGTCTCAACCAACAACAATATACGGGTTTTTCGGTTGCCAAAATAACTCAAACCAACTACTCTAAAACCCAAAAGTGTTCGGGTTTATCGGTCACCAAGTGAATCAAAAACAACCGTTTCGACCAAGAATAGTAACTGGGTTTTCGGTTGCAAGGCAAATCAAAACCAATTATTCGCCTCTACCGACAACAAACACGGGTTTTTCGGTTGCCAAACAAATCAAACCAACTATTTTTATTTTTTTCTACTTCTTTCAACTATTACAACCCCAACCGATTTTTTGAAATCAAAACAAACAAATAAGCACTCAATCAGAACGTGCTCTTTTATTTTTACTTCAAAAAACTAATATCCAAGAAATCTGTGATAACACCCTTCAATTTGAATTGAACGTGGGTTGTCTTATCACTATTCCTTTTATTTCCCACAATCAAATGATTAAAACCAACTCAATCCGGAAGATCCTGGAATTGGTTTTCAATGACCAATTGATAGCAATCTATGTATTTAAACAATCAATTGATGCCCAACTTAAGCGAGGATAAACAAACAAGTTGAATTGTTCTTCAACAACCCATTATCAGAATAGGTTCAATTGAACGACTTACTTGGGTATCTTAAAATACTCAAAAACCCACGTGATTGCTAATTGCTTGATCAACACTTTCTTCTCTTTCACTTAACCTATCGATTAAACACAATTAATCTCACAATGGATCGATTACACTTGGGACGTTCACAACAGAATTCCAAAATCGATAAAAAAAAACCTTGGCTCTGATGCCACTGTTGGTAATCAGAGAACAAATCACACAATTGACAATTCAATTGGTAATAACAAGAACACCGATTGAATGATGAACAAACGAAATTCTTGAATATTAATTCTGAACATGTGATTGTTTATACTGAAAATTAAATTGTCTGACATCATCCCTATTTATAGATTAAATTATTACATATTAACCCTACTAAATACAATAATTACAATAAGACCCCTGTACTTAATATAAATATTAATAAGTTTAGCTTATATACTAATAGTAGTAAAGCTCGTCCCAAACATGTCGGGTATCTGTCAGGTCAAATGTCGATATCCGTTATACACGTGGGTTTTGAGTATTTTAAGATACCCGAGTTTGTATCCTTACATATACATAAAATTGTTATTATTGTTGTTACTTGTTGATATCATGTTCAATTATTGGTAAACAAAATTTTCTTTGCTACAAGAAGAGGATTAAGTAAAGATTTGTTGAAGTTCAATAAAAGTGACAACCTAACGACCACATCTCATCAGCTAACCTCCAACTATTACAAAAAAGCAAAAGCATTCCCTGAACTAATAGTTCCTAACCATCGTTGAAGTTAACCACTAGGCGGGCGGTGAGGTGGGACTAGAGGTAGACAACAAAACCGGTTCCTGGAACCGGTTTGACGGAACCGAACCGGAACCGAACCGGTTCCTACCCGTTTTTCGTAGGAACCGGTTCGGTTCCGTTTCAACCCGACGATCCGGAACCGGTTTGACATGTTTGGAGGTGGACCGGGTAGGAACCGGAACCGAACCGGAACCGGTTCGGAACCGGTTATAGCCGTTGGAGTGGTTCTAGCCGTTGGGAAACGGTTTTATGGCCGTTTTTTGACCGTTGGGGTCAAAAATGGCCGTTTTTTGGCTCCCCAAACACCCCACTACTAGTATAAATAGGTATTTGGTGTAATGGGTTCATCACAACACTCAAAACGCAAACCCGAACGCAAAAAAATACAAAAAAACGCTATTACAACGTTCTGAGTTCTCTAATCTCTTGTTTTCTCTTCTTCTATATTCATATTTGTTGTTATGGCTGCCTCACAATCATCGGTTGGTCAAGGTTCCACCGCCGGACCAAGTTTCGTTCGTATTGTACCTCATAATCGTAATCAAGAGATTTGGTGCAATTGGGATTTGGTTGAATTGAGTGACCATTCATTGAAGGCTCGGTGCAAGTTTTGTGGGATTTATTTAAACCCACTTTCGAATTCAAATTTGAAGAAACACATCGAAAGACCGTATTGCAGGGCGTTGAAACAGAACGTCGAGTCGCAACAAACGCAAATGGATAGTGAAGGCGGAATATTTACATACCAAATTGATCGAGTTCAAGATCGTATGGCGAAGTTTGTGATTCAAGAAGCTTTGCCGTTTAGCCACTTCGACAACCCTCGCTTAACCGCCATGATTCGAGATACGCTTCAACCACAATACACTCACGTAAGTCGTCATACTCTTAAACGTTATTGTTTAAAATTGTGGAAGAAGGCCAAAGAGGTACTAATTGCATATTTTGAAAATATAAATACGGGAATAAACTTAACTACTGATGTTTGGTCGGCTCCACATGGTCTACCCGAATCTTATCTTTGTGTCACCGCTCATTGGGTAGACCCGTCATCGTGGGAAATGATGAAACGCACCATTGCTTTCGAACTCTTTGAGTATCCACATACGGGAGATAATTTGTTTGAAATTTTAGATTATGTTATAAAAACTTATAAACTAGAAAATAAAATATTTTCAATTGCATTTGATAACGCGTCGAATAATACATCGGCGGTTGATAAATTAAAATTAAAATATACGCCGATTTGCAATGGTGTATTTTTTCACTCAAGGTGTGTTGCACATATCATTAATTTAATCGTGCAAGACGGACTTGCTTCGGATGAGGTTACATCGGTTATAAACGATTTTAGAGTAATGCTACATGAAGTTTTTAAGAAAAGTAAAAAAAGACAAATGGATTATAGAAAATTTTGTAAAGATACGGGAAGAAAAGCTTTGGGAGCTAATTGGGATGTACCTCATCGATGGAATTCTACTTGCATAATGTTTCAAAGTGCTTTGAAACAAAGAGACACTTTACAAATGTTTTATTCTAGTCTTGCCGAGAATGATTTGGCAATCCCCTTTTCAAATGAGAAATGGGAAATTATCAATGACTTATCGACTTTTCTTGAAGTTTTTAAAACATCAACTACGAAACTATCGGGAACGTATTATCCGACAAGTCCCTTGGTTCTTTCGGAGTTATTTTTAATCGTTAACAATCTTAAAGAATTTGAAAATAAAAGTCCAATGTTTTCAAACATCAATAACCAATGAAGTTTAAATTAAAAAAATACTTTCTTGAATTGCCACCGATTTTTACTTGCGCCGCCGCTTTAAACCCAATGTTAAATGTTACGGGGGTTGAATGTGTGATAGACGAAATTTTTTCAGCCTTAGATATGCATGAAGTTGACCCAAACTTTTCAACAGAGGCACAAAATGATTTTAACTTGAATTTTAAATTTATGTATGACTTTTATATAAATAAATATGGGTCAAACATACACATGCCTACGCCGGGGGGGTCTTCATCAAGTTCAAGTGCTCCTAGAGTACGAGACCCCATGATTAGCCTTATGAACACCGTTCGCAACGTAACGGCTAAAAAACAAAGGGGTAACACCCCTTCAAGCGAACTAGGAAGGTATAGTGCATATGATTTCTCTACCGGTTTATCCGAAGAGGAATATGGCACTTTTGATGTTTTGGCTTGGTGGAAGGTAAAGGAAACCGAGTTTCCGATTCTTGCCACCATGGCCCGTGATTTACTAACCGCCCAAGCTTCTACGGTAGCTTCGGAATCTGCTTTTTCTCTTAGTGGCAGGGTAATATCGGTGAGAAGAACAAGACTGAATTCGGAGTCGGTGGAGATGTGCATTTGCTTGAAGGATCACTTGGACTCAATCGATCGTGTTCAACACGTAACCACTCTGGAAGACGAAACACCACTTGATGTTCGAGTGCACGACGAACAAGAAGGCGTTTCTACAAGTAATTCTGATGAATAAGTCGCCACTCAATAATTACGACGAACAAGAAGGCTTTTATAGAAATAATATGTCACAACTTTATATTTATAAGTTTAATGTTTTGTTAGTTTGTTTTTGAATATTTTAAAACATGTAACCTTTTTTTTTGAACTTCTTAAAGTAAATAAAATAAATTTTATGTTAATTGTTTTTTTTATTTAACATGTTATACAAATACGAGCAGCGGAAACGAAAAACGAAAAAAAAAATTATTTTTTACACTGTAACCGGTTGGAACCGGTTACAGTGTAAGAACCGGTTTAGGAACCGGTCAGAACCGGTTCCACCGGTTCCGGGTCCGAGGGTTGGGGAACCGGTTCGGTTCCCTAACCGGTTCGAACATGGAATCGGTTTAAACAGTGATGTTGACTAATGGAACCGGTTCTGAACCGGTTCCGGTTCCTTTGACCAACCCGATTTGATCACCTATAGGTGGGACTAAGGATTAACCGTAATTAATCGACACCTAATAAGGATTTTACAGCCATGTTCGTAACAAACACTTGGATCGGATGCGACACCTAATAAGGATTTTACAGCCATGTTCGTAACAAACACTTGGATCCAATCATCGGCCCAAATTTCTACATATATGTTATGTTAACACAAACAGTAAGCATAACAACCACCATAAAATAACTTCATATATTTCTTTAGAAAAGCAAAATAACCATATCCCCTTTCATTTCTATACATATTAGCAAAAAGTTACATATCCCCTTTCATGATCCCATATCACTGATTCACTTCACAATACCACTCCGGAGAAAAAAAAAAGGCACAAAAAATTATCGAAAATAAATAAATTTATTCAAGAACCACTCGAAGCTGTGCTCGGATTTGCTGATGATCATATTCTGTACACACTTACAGTTACAACCATAAACATAATAATCAATCTCAAAGCTTTTTGGGAAGATTATAATTTTTCTTCAGAAAAGTGGTGGCTGCCTTATCGTTACGATGACACAACACTCTCAAGATCGTGTTTGGTTCATTTGGGCCCCACTGGTCGGTTGTTGAAGGCAAAGGAAGCCTTGATTTGTTAGATGAACTTTGAACATCAGTCAACATCAAAGATTTAAACTTCTCAATAAGGCTACAAGTATCAATTGAGAAAAGTGGTAGCACACCTTTTACAATGACTGCATGCTTTCCTATCAATTCACGCGGTAACCCATCACCATTTGACCAAAACAAATCCATCAGAAACTTGAAATCTTCTTGTACAATTGACGAGTCATCGATAGTGAAATTACGAGAAGGCCCTCCTGCAAGCAAAACCAACAAGAACCCTTCAAATGAAGCTCTCATTATGTTTGTGATCAAACGCGTTCTAACTGTGTTATCTTGAACCGTTTCTGCTACAACTTCAAGATTCTGTTCTAGCTCTTGCAAAAAGGGCTCAACTCTTGATGATGACGTGTCGTTGACATATAAATTGTCCCAAAATACATGCTTTAATTCTTCAAATATGATTTTATATGCAGTTGCTTCACATACTTGTTGAATTGCTTCTACACAAGAAGCTAAAGATAGTTCAAAGTTTTTTCTCGAGGCACTTACGATACCGCCACCACGAATCCCGATGCTTTTTAAGTGAGCGATTGTTCGTTTTTCTAGTGATTCTAAATCTTTTCTGATGTGATGAAACGTATTTACCCGAACACATAACTGTGGTATATCATAGGGGTCGTTGTCATCTATAGTGTTTAGTTGAGATTTTCTTCTTTGAAGCGTTTGTGATCGGTCTTTTTTCTTGAATACACCGTTTAGCTTTGACCCGCCTTTGCATCGGGTCAAAGGCGGCAATATTGGAAGAAAAGAGCTTCGAGATCCTGTATTTAAGAAGAAAATAGTAAGTTAGTTTTCAAAAAAATAAAGAGAAATGGATTATCATAATTATTAGAGGTGACAAACAACCAGTTCATTTTTAGCTACGGTTTTTGATTTTACCCAGATCAAGTATAACCCATTTGACCTGTTTACTTACAAACGGGCTGATTCGTGTTATGCTTGATTTCTAATAGGTCAAAGCAGCAGCTTAAGCTAAATAGAGAACCAAGGGTTGAAATTGCCGGCCCTAGGTGTAATTTTAATTCGCAAAACCTCCTAAAGCATTTTATTATTTATTACTATTATTATAGAAGTTGACAAACAGCCCGTTTGACCCAGTTCATTTTCAGCTAGAGCTTCTGATTTTACCTATTTGACCAATTAGAGATCAAGCATAAATGAACCGGGGTTGAAAGTCGCCCTATGTGTAATTTTTATTCACACAACTTCCTAAATTATTATATTCATAACATTATAATTATAATAATAATTATTATTGTCATCAAATTTGACACTAATTATAAACAAAAATCCAAATATTCCAAAAGAAAAAAGGCGCCTTATGAGTCAACCCGGCCCATTTTAACCATTTACACAGCCTGCCCGTTTTTCAACCTCTAGATTATTAATAACTAACAAGTCTATATTACACTTACCAGAACCGGATTTTGCCTTTAAGATGTAATCTCGAAGGCATGTATCAAGACTGCTCATTAACTCAGGAAGCAAATCGGGATGCATTGGTATTGGTAATAAAAAGAACGCTTCCAAAGTTTCATCAATAGTTCTTAAAACCTCCACAGCCGAAGGAGCAAACCGTTCTCTATTTGCTTTCGGGTTCCACACCTATAATTGCAAATAAGTGATTAAACCGAACGCCTAGAAAATACTCGTGTAGTGATCATTAACAAGTAACAATATACACTTGGGATCCTAAATTAAAATGAGTTAACAACCTATCATTTATATACAGTTACACAAGTCATGCTACTAGATACAAACATGCTTTTAATATCTTATTATTGGTTAAGTATTATTTTTAATTTCAACATATGATTTATAACTTCAAACAACTAGCACTCCATCCACAGAAAAAACTTTAGAGGAAGTCTTTGATAAATGGTTGAATACTTGAAATACCCCTTTGTAAAATGAAAATCAGAAAACTAGTGGACCACAATAATCTCCTGTAACAGCATTGGTGATCTAATTAAAATATTTGAAAGATCTCTTGGCAAAAGCAGAAATGTTACGTCCTCTTTTTGTTCTAAAAATGTAATAATAATATACAGCTTTTGGAATTTATTTAAAAACAGTCTTAAAAAAAAATAGCCCATATACCACCATCTACCTATACTATTAAAGCAACATCATTTTTCCACATGTAATTCAATAAGACCCTCCACATAGGCGGCCAAGTGTACAAGTTTCCATTTTTACAATTTCCCTTTCATGAATGATAAAATGAAAAATATGTACCTTGCTTTTAAAATGTTTTTGACTTACCAACTTAACTAGGATGAATTGATGTTAGCTTTCTATTTTTCTTAACTGGTATAGATTCACAACCTTCCATTTTGATTTCTTTTAAAACACAAATACAAATTATTCTTACTAATCTATGTATTTTAGAAATTTCTTATATCTTGTGAATCCATAAAATATGTTGTTATGTATATTATCAAATTTAACTTTTTGTTTTATTTTTTTTAACCACCCGTGTATCACACGGGCTCTATCCTAGTTGTTTTGAATAAAGAGACGACACACAACATACTAAAACAAAGGGTGAAAAGCATACCTCTTGCTGCAGATTTCTATCAACCCATTCTTCAAGTCTATCAACTCGGGTTTTTATCCAAGATTTGACCAAATCTACTATAACTGCTTCGGCTTCATAAGGGGTCATCTCTTGAATTATTGACTTTCCACCATCGTCACTGTTGACTGAGTCTTCAACCGCCATTTGTACCAAATCTTTTTCCAACTTATCGGCCGCTATCAACACTTGTATAACACCAGGAGTCAACTCTTTGATCCCTGAAACAAATTTTTGAACTTCTTGTCCAAAGCAATAATGTAGAGTTGCAACCGCTACACCAACTGCAAGGGGGTGCCATCTTTGTAGTATTGGACTGTAAATCTCCTTTTCAGTAAATGCCAGGTCAGTAATATCTTGTGCAAGAGTACATAGTGCTGGAAGATGGCTTAGTTGACTTTTTGCTGACTTCCGGTTTATGCGGATTTTCTCGCTTTCCTGTATTAAATAATGTAATTATGAGTTGGTGGTGTTTTATCTGAAACAGATCATACTAGCTAAAAGGGAGCGGGTCAAATGCTTTGAGATCTTCTAAGTTCTAATGTCTAATTTTCGTGCATTCCGGGCTATCAACCTGCCCAGTTTTATTCATAGATTTAATAATGAAATACATTCGGTGTGTCCAACAATGCATCAACACGTGTTTCTTTAACGACGCATCAGCGTGCTTTTTTCGCTCACATAATTTCCTTTGACACATGGCGTCTCCCGGTGGCTTCCTACACTTTTTAGGTATAGTTTCCTTTTTAGCATAGCCCTACCCTATGTGTGTGTGTATGTGTATGTATATGTATATCTTGGAACACGAGCATTGACAAATTATGCGAACCAGAATGACATAAATGAATAGAACTTAAAATCCAGAATGAATATACTCTTTGTTAAGTTAACTACATTTATTATTTATATAAGTTAAAAACCTAATTAATGGAAAAGTACGAACTTGCCTGACTAAACGCCTTGCGCATTGACGACCTGATATAAATATCAACTTTAGCATTCGCAACATCAATGCTATTCTTTCTACCATTCTCATGAGGATTTTCTTCAACCAATATGATGGATGCAGACAAACCAAGAGACAGAATACTTTGCAATAAGTCAATATTACCCCTGTAAAACGACTCATGGTAAGCCAAAAGCCCTCTTTCGGCCCACTCTAACATTGTCTTCATGGTTAAACACAAAACTTTGGAATACCCCGAATCCAAAGTTGACTTTGCATCCTTTTTGACTTCTTGCAACATATTATCCGCAGCAAAAAGGAAATCATTCTCAACTTGACCCGTTGACACATAATGGTTAAACAAAACCCACGAAAAACAAAGATTATGCAACTTTTGATCAATTCCCAAGATACCCCAAGTTTGTTTTACAAGCTCCAACACCTCATCAACCTCTTCGATCATCGATGTCGGCTCTTCAACATCAAAAAGAGCTTCTAGAAGAAGTTGATACAGCCGAAGATTCAAGGGCCCCCCATCGGCCCAATGACATATATCGTCAACTGACCGAGAAGCAAGCTGCATTGTAACATTCCTTAAAGTTTGAACCGTTTGACTATGTCTCCCCGTCTCAATGGGTTGGTCGCGGATGATCTGGCGCAGTTGTTGAGCCGCCGGGTCTTTCCGGTCAAGGGGTAGTTTCGGGTGGAGTAACAGACCCGCCTCGAGTACCTTCAAGTTTCTTTTCTGCCATATCTCATATTCCCTTTGCGTCGGGAAATCAGAAGATTTCAATTGATGTAAAAGCTCTACCGGTAAAACAAGTGACTCAATTCGCCTGCCGAGCTGCAAAAAGAATCTTGAGAATTAAATGCAAATTTGGGTAGCAGAAATTGAAAACAAAAAGATTATGATATTGCGTAAAGTAAATTAAGTTAAAAACAATCAGACTGGGTTACCTGTCCGGCAGCAATTCGCAACAAGGCACGCCGAACCCTTGAATCAGTTTGCTCCGGGATCCTCATCTGAACCCTCATCAGCTCACCCACCGTCGCCGGGCCGTTTGACTCCGACCCGTTGTTCTTAATTTTACTCTTCTTCATGCCCAACGTCTTCTTGACCTTGCTAGCAGTCGTCAACGACCTGCCGGAGGACTGGGAGACATAAGTCAAGGGGCGAGTTCCGCCGGAGCTCCGGCAAGCCCCGACGAAGATCTCGTAGGCGGTTTCTCGGAGGTCAGATTCGGATAGAGGCAGACCCAGTTCGCCAAATGGGTCGGGTAAGTGGTTGGTGGGTATTGCCGGAATTATGGTTTCAATTGGCATGGCGATCGGAATGAATTATACAAAATAAAAATAAAATTCAGGAAATGATTCTTGCTTTAATTTGAAGAATGAATGATATAATATGATATGATGTATAAGGTGAATGAATTGCCTTACAGTTGAGATGAGACGACTGTTTGAAAGAGTAAACCAAACCTTAATGTTTTTGTTTTTGATTCATTCGCCTATTTCGATGTCCACGCGTCTGTCTGCTTGTGGGTTTCAACGACGGGCCCACCGCTATCAACTATTGGTTATAACTTGAAAAGTCAATCTAAATGAAAGCCAAACAACACACCCCAATGTAAATAAGGCAAGGTTAATGTAAAAAACAATAATTTTGTAAGAATCATAAGAAGAGATTTAGACCCTTAGATCTAGGATCTAGTAGTTGTGATTAGTAGTTTCTAAAACTATATAGTTTCCTATTTACATGATATAGTTTTCTATTTAGGTGGTTTACTTTATTTTAAATCATTCTCACACTTCTCACAAAACAATTGTTTTTTATTTGAACTTATATATATATGGGCGCCAATTGACTTTAAACCATAGCGGGACATTATTGGTTGCGACTTCGATGTCCTTGGTGCTTACGTGGCACTAACGTGATACCGTGGAGGGGCTTCAATGCCCCCCCCCCCCCACCATAGAGGATAGTCTTAGATGATCAAATGGAAGTCCAACATCGAACTAATGTTTTCATAATCGGATTGGATAGCGAATTGGACGAATAAGCAGTCGGACCGGCCGAATAACTTTGGTAAAAAAATGGAGGGTAGAGTTGAAAACAAGATTTTCAAAAAAAAAAAAAAAAATTATAGTAAGCAGGTTCAACAAGTCCGGTTTTCCAGTACGCCGGTCAAGCCGGTTCAGACCGGGTGGTTTTCTATGAGCCGAGCGAACTACATAGAACCGGACCGGTCAGTGGACCGAATCCCGTTATGACCGGCCGGTCTGATCCAGTTTCAACAACATTGCTTATAAGTCCCCACGTAAAAATGAGGAACGACCCCTCATTGATTTATGATAATCATGATGATGATGACGAAGATTTTGTGTCAGAAACTCAAAAATGATATCACCATACATATCAAGAATATAATTTAGATGATGTAGAAATGCAAGTTGAAGAAGACCAAGGTAAGGATGATGAAGAAATACAAGTTGTAGAAGTCCAAGATGCAAATCAAAGCAAATTCAAAGGACGGGTTGATCGGGTGTCATGAGCAACCGAGCAAGAGATAGCTTTATGTACAGCAAGGGTTCATATTTCCAAAAACAAAGACGTCATAAATCAGTAAACATTGACTCGTTTTTTGGGATAAAGGGCTTAAACATTGCAACGAGCTTGTATGTGGAAGCTATCGAAGAGTTTATCAGCTAAACTCAAATTGGACCACTATGTAAACAAAAAATGAACTTATTCAATAAATATGGATTCAAGCATTACAAAATCTAAATTTTTTGTTTAAATTTTATTGTTTTTAGTTTATTATAATATTTATATTTAATTTTGTTTGTTGTTATATTAGGCTATGCGTAGTGGAGGGGCTACAAATGAAGGCGAATTGTGACACGTGACGCCCAGTCAGCAAAGGGTGAGAATTTGTTTTTGAAGTGTTATGGTGTAGGGGCTACAAGTTGGGCTCACAGTATTTTTTTATTATTTTCTTTTTATAATTAAACTAATTAATAAAAACCAATTTATTTAAATATTTAAATAAAAATGTATTAAAATTAAAAAATAAATACAAAAAAATACATAAAACTAAAAAAAACACACCAACAATAAAAATAAATTATAATAAAAAAACACATAACAACAAGATACATATAAAAATACAAATAAAAAAACTAATCTATTTGTCTTCGTCCTCCTCCTCTTCGTCCTCAACGGGACGATTATCCCACACGTGTTAAACCAAATCCGCCTTCAGTTGGTTATGCGAGCTGGTGAATGTTATATGTTCGTTGGTCTTGGGTTGGTTAAGGGAACTGTTCTGTAACGCTTCCTGGTATATAGTGTTGACATATTGCGTTTCCCTCGTCTTCTAAAATAATATTATGCAATATGATACACGTATACATGGCATCGCTCATTTTTTCCAACGTCCATACACGACATGGGTTTTTCACATAATGCCAACGTATTTTTAGAACCCCGTAACACCTCTCGATATCCTTTGTAGCGGACTCTTGCTTCTTCTTAAAATAATCTCTTTTTTCTTCGATCGGGTCTTGAAACATCTTGACGATGATCGAGTACTCTGGATATATCCCATCTCCCAAATAGAAATCGTGACGATGGAAGGTATCGTTGGCATAAAACGGTAAGACCGGTATGCTATGGCTGATGTAATACTCTAGCACGGGTGATGCGTTGAGAACGTTTATGTCGTTGTTGGACCCGACTGAGCCGAAGTACGTGTGAACAAATGGCTTGAAGACTAACCATTGGCACTCCATGGTCACCACGAGTGTATTGACCTTGCCATGCGGTTGGACAGTTGGCCCACTCCCAATGCATGCAATCTATACTCCCGATCATGCCTGGAAAAGAATGTTTGCTTTCGTGTAAATCGTATATGCGAGTCAGGTCGTTTGAAGTAGGAATCCTCAGATAACGACGAGAGTATAATTGTATTATTCCTATACAAATAAATTATTAAAAAATATTTATATTAAAAACAATAGTTAATACAAACAATTTAAATTTTACCGATGCAAAAGTTCTCCAACGCATCTCTCGTTGTTTTCTCAGCCATCTTTAAATACTCGTCATTGATATCGGTCGTGTTGCCGTATGTGAGGATGCGTAGAGCCGAAGTACACTTTTGGATGGCGGAGAATCCTAAATATCCTCTTGCGTCGGGTTTCTGTTGAAAATACTCATACTCCCGCTCCATATCTCCAACGATGCGCAAAAATAAACGCTTGGACATCCGAAAACGACATCGAAACATAGCGTCGTCATATGTAGGTGTGTCGTTGAAGTAGTCCTTCATCAAACGATCGTTCGCTTGCTTACGATCCCGAAGGATATATGACCGTCTACATGGTGGCGTATAGCTAGTAGAGCCGGACACCATGTTATTGGCGACGGCCCGAACCGCGTTCGTGACATCTAGATGCTCTTCCACCACTCGTCGATGAATCTGATGAATTTTTCGACTCTCGTTGATTAATTTATCCCAAATCTCGGCAAAATTCGTGGAATCCGGGGAACTCATTGAGTTTGAAGAAGTATGAATTGATGAAAATGATTGGTATTTTTATGTTTGAGTTTGTGTATGATATGGTGAAAATGGTTTAATTGGTTTGATATTTATATTAAGTTTTTAATTTATTTTTTTTATTTAGCCGTTATCCAACGGTAAGATTATTATTTTCATCTTGTATCGGCGACAAATATACCCCGCCCTCGTCCCTTTTCGCCCACTTATCGCCAGGGGGAGGGGGGGGAGGGGCGGTGTTTGCGCCCATTATCGCCCCAATTCGTCCAAGCCCAAGCCCCACTACACATTGCCTTACCGATGTCAAAAGGTTAGTCAAATATAAGATTTATATCAATCCCCAATACCTTATGAGAGAGAAAAGATCACTGACAAATAACAAAGAGTAATGAGAAAAGTATTTTTAACTAATCGTTTAATTAAACTACTTAATTGCAAGAAAAGTAAACACGGTGTTGGTTTGAAAACTAAATTAAACAAAAATTAGAGTGAGTTTGTAAACAATTGGATAGAAAATTGAATCCTCCAGGTTTTAGATTCCAAGTAGATTCAATTAATTGGTTTCAAACAAATAACGTTAATCACTTAAACATGTTAAAACACCATTTCAAACCCATTCCATCACTGTATGTTCATTTGACTTTAAACGAGCATGAATAGTTAATTGGACAAATATTTGTGTTGATGCTCGTTCATTTAAAAAATGGACATATTCATGCAGTGGCGGATCTACGGGTTATCCAGAGGTTGCCCGGGTTACCCCTCAACTTTCATGACGAAGTGTAAAATTGGTACAATATTTTTAAAAAATTCTCCTTTATATGTAATAGGATACCCCTGAGAAAAACATTAGAATACCCCTAAGCAAAATTTGTATAAAGAGAGAAAGTGAAGAGGGTTTCATAGGATTTTTTTTTCCAGCAATGTAGTTGCAGACTTGCATGAGGCGGAAGATGATAAGATAGAAAAGGGGTATTGTTTTGCAATTAACAAGGTAAAAAGGTAAAAAAAAACAATCATGTTTTTCCTTTGTCCTTGAGTGCCCTTTCTTTGACTTTAGAGTTAATGGCCATTTTCGTCCATGTGGTTTGCTACTTTCGCCACTTCAGTCCAAAATTTGTATTTTTGTCAATTTAGTCCTCATAGTTTTAAATATTAGCCAATTACGTCCTATCCGTCTAACGGCATCTAGCTATGCCGTTAGTTTAAGGGTATTTTTGTCTTTCTCCCTTTTATTTTGAGTTATTGGTCATTTTCGTCCCTGTGGTTTGATACTTTTGCTAATTCAGTCCAAAGTTTGAATTTTTTTCAATTTAAGTCAGTTTTTTTTTCTATAACCCTAGAGAGCATTATCCAAGCCCAAAACAAGTCTGCATTTACTCTGTCGACAACAGTAATCATACCCCCTCCTCTGGTATTTAGTTTCTAGACGGTTCCTAAACTCCCCCCATGGTGGAATTCAATGGTAAAGTGGTCAAAGCAATTCAGTGAATCGAATTGTACGGAAAAAACTAAAAATCGTTTCTTTGATGAATGCATAATATTTAGGGTTTAGAGGTTAACATATCATAACGAAAATCTTGGTCGTAATCAACTATTATACATTAATCAACAAAACAATTTTTAGTTTTTTCTGTATAATTCGGTTTCAGGGAATTACCTTGACCACTTTACCATTGAATTCCACCATGGAGAAGATTTTAGGAAATGTCTAGAAACTAAATATAAGGGGGGGGGGGTATGATTACTGTTGTCAATAGAGTAAATGCATACCAGTATTTGAGGTTGCTCGATGGTTTTGGGCTTGAATTATGCTATTCAGGTTTATAAACAAAAAACATAAAAAATAAAAAAAACTGAATTAAACTGAACATTAAATTGACAAATTTTCAAACTTTGGACTGAATTGGCAAAGATATCAAACCACAAGGACTAAAATTACCATTAACTCAAAATTAAAAGGAGAAAGACAAAAATACCCTTAAACTAACGGCATAGCTGGATGCCGTTAGACGGATGGGACATAATTGGCTAATATTTAAAACTATGAGGACTAAATTGACAAAATTAAAAATTTTGGACTGAAGTGACGAAAGTAGCAAACCACATGGACGAAAATGGCCATTAACTCTTGACTTTATATTAAACTAAAAATGTAAAATATTTAATATTGTTGTTAGTTTTTACGCACACATTTTTAATATTGTTAAATTGAAAAATATTTTGAAATTCATCTTTTCTCTGAATAGCACAACTGAAACTCATCTATGGATTTCTAAATATTATTTATTTATACATTATTTATTTATCATTTGTTGGTATAGTTTATGTAGTTGAACTTATTTCTTTTAAGTATGCTATTTTACTATTTTATGTATATATTCTTAATTCACAAGTAACAAATAATATATATATATATATATTAACGTAATCTTGTTAAAAATTTTGTTTTACACAATTTGACGTATTTATTTTTGTTATTCTCTTATAACTTAAAAATATAGTGTTTTTTATACTCTTAAGTATGTTGTTACAACGTATTTATTTTTATCTATGTTTTAATATAAATTTTATTAAAAGCAACATTTCTACTTTTTGACATAACTTTTATTCAAAACCAAGTCAGGTCAAATATGGTGTTAAAAACAACTAGAGTCAAACAACAAACCCAATTAAAATTAAAAAAATTAGGGCCCACTTTTCGACTCGTAATGACTCATAAATTCTCAAAGACGGCCTTGTACGATAAAAAAGAAATGGGTTACCCCTAAAAGTTTTTTCTAGATTCGCCACTGTGTTCATGTTCGTTTATATTCTTTTGTTTAATCTAAACGACCATATTTGAACAAAAATAAATGATCATATGTGAAAAATGTAAACAAGCATATATGAACAAACTTAAATGAACATAAACGAAAAATAAAATTTAATTAGATATTAGGTATTAGGGTGATATAACTTGTAAAATACAAATAATAATTAATTATTTTCTATTAATATGTAGGGTTATGTTAAAATATGAAGTTTGCTTTTCATAGATAAAAAATCCTAACCAATAGATTGTATAATAGACGATTAAGATAAAATGAGTGAATTATATAAGGGTGAAAGAACACAAGTATTGTGTTTACAATGTGGTGAAAAACATAAAGGTGAAATAACATAAGCATTGTGTTTTTAATAATTGAGGTGAAAACAAGTATTGTGTTTTAAACAAGTGAGGTGAACAAACACAATTATGGTGAAATACATAATAGTGAAAAATGAGAAACCAAAGGATTCCTATTGTGTTTCAACATCTGTTGAGTGAAATTATTTGCGCCGGTGATAACAGATCTTGGTGGTAAGTAAGAAACAAACATAAGAGGTGATTTCGATGACGGCGTCTCAAGAGGGGAGGATATCTTTAGCGGCTAGAGGCACGCTATGGTTTTTAAGTTCGATGAAGAGTGCAAGGTAGATGGCCGATCATATTCCTCAAAGAGAGATGCTAGATCATCGTCGGAAGCGATAGAAATAGATGCATCTAAACCCTCTATCTATCGGTAGTTGACATTTCATAGTCCTTGACGTATCACAAAGTTCTATTGAAATTCAAACCATTGGCTGAATTTGTTATAGTGAAACTAAGTTTTTCAAGTTGACAACTTGAAAGGGCGAAAATGTTTGATTAATGGAATTTTTTGGCATGAGATACTCTTCGGCGACCGAAATTCAACGACAGTTCATTAGTGCAATTCCTGATCCGGTGGTGGTGGTGGTGAAGGTGGATGTTCTTCATCATTGAATACTCTTAAAATCTGAAGTGTTGCTGGAGAGCTTTTGGAAAGAACTTTTCATATACGTCATTCCTTGGAGGGGGTTCTTCGGTTTTCGAGGAAACCCTTGAAATATGTAATATTTTTGTAGGAAAAGGATTCCCTTTATTGTAAAGGGTTTTCCCACCATTTCATCCATTGGAGAGGATTATTTTTCTTCATACAACAGGGTCTAAGTTGTACCCATACAATGGGTCTAACTGACCTATGGCGAAAAGCTTTAGATATAACTAAGGTGTTGTTTGTTTTTCTGAAAAAGATCTGCGCAACCTCTTTTTTCTGCGTCGCGCACACCACGTGCAAACATTGCCATTTGCAGATTGTTTGTTTTCTTCGTTTCATTAAAAACGTCTGCGCAAGCTCTTTTTGGAGCAGACTTGGCCCATCCACTTATGAGATCTTCTAATGTCTGCAGAGGGTTAATACACCCCACCAAACCACCAACCCACCGTCCACCAACACCACCACCCACCGTTCACCACTACCACCACCCACCACTCACCCACCGTTTGCCACCACCACCACCACCACCTACCGTTCGCCACCACTACCATCTACCCCCACCACCCACAGTGGCCACCACCATTGTCCCCCACCCACCACCACCGTTCGCCACCACCCACCGTCCATCACTACCACCACCCACCACCATTGTCTACTACCCACCGTCTGTAACGTCCTAAAAATTATAATATTAAATAAAGGAAGATTTCGTTAAGTTGTCGAGCGTTAAATAATACTAGCTAGTGTTTAATAAACGATCATGTACTTGGACTAATTAAGATGGATTAAAGGGAATGGGCCTTAGGTCCATGGGCTTTAAGGGATATAAATACCCCTTAAACCATCATAAAACCCTAATCCTCATTTCTTTCCATTCTATTCTCTACACACTCAAAAACACACACATACACCTACACATATATGGCCGCGAGTGAGAAAGGGGTGAAACGGATCGAGCGAATGTTAGTTTTGGTGGATCTTTGCTATACGAGCCACACACAAGATCTAGAGTCCATAAGCAAGCTAACCGAGATCGAGGAACGCATAAAGGTAAGCCGTTTTACCTTTAAGGTTTACGTTTTTATAGACGTTTAGCCTTGGAAACTTGAGTCTAGAATAGATCGGGTATAAACGAGACATAAAGTTGCAAACTTGATAATAAACATGAATGTAATGAACCCGAAAATGGAAACGACCCGATTAAATGAACCCTTGAACCTAGTTGGAACGTTTTAGCTTAAAAAGATCAAACTTTACGATTCGTTCGGGTCAATCTTAAGCCGCAATCGGACTAAGGAACGGTTGGGGCTAAAACCGAACCATAATAAGCGAACAAAGGTCGCAAAACGCATGTTTTGGATTGATGAAACGAACTCCGACAGCAGCGAGCTTGCTGTATAACTTCGCTGGTTATAAGTTCGCTGCTGTATGAACTTCGCTGGGATATAAGTTCACTGGTTATATAAGTACGATGCTGTATAACTTCACCGCATCTAAGTTCGCCTGGTTCTTAAGTTCGCTTAAATGATAAGTTCGCTTAGATAATAAGTTCGCTTAACATTAAGTTCGCTTAATGCTAAGTTCGCTTAACTCTAAGTTCGCTCAGCACTAAGTTAAAGTAATCTGATACGATAGGACGAGTTTTGATACGTGTAACCAATATACAGTTAGCAGAGCACAGTTAAAGAGAGGAATCACGATAAGCGGAGAAAGGAACCGAATTCATGTGAGTTTCTAGCCCCATTTCCTTGTTATGTTTTCGGGGCTGCGTGCATACTCGATGTGATAGTTAATACACTTACCTTAACTGGTAAGTGTATGCCTTATATGATTTATATGTTATGTATGTATATATTAAATGTGAATGAAAGCTTGTCGGTATGTGAACGATCTTCGGATATTGCACATGCTAACAAGGGAGGTATGTTAATGATAGATGAATGTGTATGATAGATATATGTACAATATATGAGTATGTATGAGTGATTATAGAAAGTATGTATGTAATGGGTATGTAAAGACGGTATGTACGAAGATGAAGAAAGAGGGACCAGACCCTAATAATATCTGAGATAGAAGGGACCATACCCTAATAATATCTGAGATAGAGAAGAAAAAAGGGACCAGACCCAAATATTATCTGAGATAGACAAGAAAGGGATCAGACCCTAATAATATCTGAGATAGACAAAGGAAAGAGGGACCAGACCCTAATAATATCTGAGATAGAAAAGGAAAGTAATTTATATAGTATAAAGTATTAAGGTACGAACGTATGTATGACTTATGTAATAAAGGTAAATTAGTAAAGTAATTATTATGTACCTTCGGATGCATAATTGAAGGTAAGTGTATGTATTGTATAATGTGTGATTAACTAGAACTCACTCAACGTAGCTGACTTTTAGTATGCACGCAGGTGAGTAGATTGAGGAAGTTCGCTTGATGAGGACACATGGCATCGAATTGAAGACACTGGCGTCTCAAGGGAATGTTATGATGTTTTAAAGACTATGTTTTGTTTTTAAATGACTATGAATGTTTGATAAGACAAGATTTGAAAGTTATGTAATGTTTTATGGTTGAAGTTTTATATTCCGCGTAAAGTTTTAATTAACTCTGATATTTAGAATTGAGTTTATCAGTAAATCCAACACCAAATGTAGGGTACCGGTAATGGGGCCTTACACCGTCCACCACCACCACCACCACCGCTGTCTACCACCATCTTCAACCGCCTTATACCATTACCACCAACTACCACCGCCTTCTACCACCACCGCCACAACCACCACCATCCACCACCACCACCCATCGTTCGCCAACACAACCCACCACCCACCACTACCACTATCACCATTCTGCACCACCATCACCCACTACCACAGTTCGTACACTACCACCAATTTATATTTGCAATCTACAGACGTTAAAAAACCAACAGTCTTCTTCTTGCAGACTGCAGAGGTTTGGTTCACCTCTTCTTCTACAGATGTCTGCAGATGTTGTCTGCAAGCTGCATACATTTTACCTCTGATAAAACAAACAACACCTAATTGTTAGCTTACTAATAACATACCTGACACATACGCACGCATACACACCCGTCATAAAAAACCTAACTTTTCTGAATAATAAACCTCCGAACTACTGAACTGTTCTTAAACGATTAACTGATAAAGTTAACTATGAATTTCTGATCAAGAACATGATCGAATAAAGAAATTCACAGTCTCAAACACAAAATTAACCAAATTTTTACCGTTTGAATTATTTCCAAATTTTTGACATATATTCAAGATCTTCAATCTTGTTCGACAACTAGCTAGCATAAAGAGAGGGCCACCATTTATCCTTTGTCCAAGAATGTCACGCCCGTTCATAGGTTGTATAACACTGGCAGTGGCATTGTCTTCTCGGTAAGTTGTGACGGCGTAGCCTTTAGACATCCCGTCTGTATCCCGTATTACACGGGTACGAACGATGCCATTCAACTTCCAAAATAAATTGAACAGGTCTGTGTCGGTTGTACCAGAGGACAGTCCACCAACAAAGCAACACGCATTCGAGTTGATCGGGTCGTGGAGGTGAGGAGTTCGTTAGGGTTTCTTGTTCTATGGCATGTGGGGGAAGAGTTTCCACCGGAGGAGGAGGAAAACTTTGGTAAATCGATTTTCTTGACGTACTCAATGACGTTGTGATGGGTTAATGTTGGGTTTTCCTTACTATAGGGTGGGAAGTGTGGCGGCGATCGGATGAGGAAGTTCAAAATATTTTATAATTTGTTCACGTCCAAGCTTCGCCACTGTTTATCACAATGCTAGGGTGGCACGTAACGATGGAAATATTAGCAAGTAGATAATAATTTCAACATTTAACATTCAAACTTATTTTCAGTTTGTTCTTTTGGAGTTAGGTAAAATTTATTATTAATTTATGTTTCTTTTATATGTTCACCCTCAGTTGATGCCTAAATATACTTTAATCCAGAGATATTGAAATGTGTACATCACCAAGAAGATTCGTATGAAGAACATTATGATGCCATTCATGTGTATTGACAGTTTATAAAGATATGAAAGGGACTTTGTGTGACAACCTAGCTTTTTACGTAATCCAAGTTTATCATGTAATATGATGTTATGGAAAAATACAATAATAATATTTTATTCCAAAAAATTCAAAAATTTAGTGTTATATTTTATTGTGTTCAAAAAGTTAAGTTTTGACGCGTATCGCATACTGCTCAAAACTGACACTAACAGCGACCCGGGTAAGGGTAAAAGTCCAAATAAATTCCTAAACGTCGGGAATGACCTAAAATAATATAAACAGTAAAAATATTAATACTAGGTCACACACCTAATTTTAGAATGTTCGGTTCACGAAATCTAGAAAATAAGCGAGTAGAAGCCGGTACTGGACACCATAAGGACCCGAAACCAACCAACTCCAAAAATTTACATCTTTATATGGTTTCAAAGCTAATTTTTTGAGGAATTCAAATATGTAATTGGTTTTACATAAAACTAATCCTAACTAGTTATATTTTATAAAATAAGATGAAAGGGATAAAATATATTACATGGTTAACAATAATAAAAATATTTACCTTAAACCCCTTCCCTTTAGACATCCACCATCCTTCTCATCCACTCTAAACTCCTAAAATTGTGCTTACTTGTACACTCTAGATACATGCATGTATAACATATTAACCTACTAGGATAGTACTCTTGTTACACACGGGTTGAAATTTGATAAGTAAGAAAGTGTATATAAACAACCTTAAGATATCATAAAATTTACAACCACAAATATATCATATATCTCTATATTGGAGATATAGAGAATAACATTGTCTACATATAAAGTTACTAATTACATAAACTTAAGTTATAACATAAGACATGAAAATATTATATATTAACAGTCTTATACCAACATGATCTTCAAAATTTCCGTCCTCCAACAAAATCATCCGACCTTAAAGCCTAAAAAAACAAACAAACCATGGAACTCAATTAAGTATTAAACAAAAATGTTAACGTATATCATAATGACTTTATGTGAACATAAATATCTAAATACTTTTGTTGAATTAAACACAAAATGTGAAAATGTAACATAAATTTATAGCCAGAAAGAAAACAAATGCATAAAACCGGTCATAAAAAATCAAAGAATATTAAAACTATCATATTATAGAAAAAAACATATTAAACATTACCACTAAAACAAAAAATTAAAAATTCAGATTCAGTTAATAGAAGCTTAATACAAACAAAATCTAAATATAAACATAAAATGGAGATTCCAAAAGAAGATCTAAACATGTGGAAGTAAATTTACCAACCATCACCTTCATCCACAATCCACCAAAAAACCAAACTGCCCTCACAACCTGACAAACAAAATAAACGATTTTAACAGTTTATTGTAAGTTTTGGGAAGTTTGTATTTATAAATTAATCTAATAACATAAACAAACAAAACAAAGCAAACAATAAACTAAAAATTTAGACTTGTCAAGTAAATAAATAACTTACTGAATAACTGTTACCTTAAACTTCATCATCAGAATCCAAAGATCTTTCAAGATCATCAAAATCGGATTTATAGTTTTGACAATCTAACAACCATTTAACCTTCTCACTGACTTCATTCTCTAAATCAAAATGTGCCCTTTCTTTTCTCACATTCGAAAGCTTCAACTGATCCAAATCTCTTAAAAGATAAAGATCATTGGATTGCAATATTGATTTAGGCTTAACAGTCTTCTGTTGCCCATTCACATACTTTATAACCACGTTATTCTGGAATGATAAAAAGACCACTCACTAACGTTAACAACCGGAAGAACTTCTTGATCATGTTGTTCAATATTTTCATGTATAACATTCATCAGTGCCTTCTCTTCGTCGGTTTGAACTTCTTTGCGAATCCCGATGGCACGTATTTGGTACTTCTTCAAAATACTAAAAGACATAACATACTGGATGTTATCCTTGTGGATAACCGAGAGATCGCTAAGAACAAACTCATATTTATTGCAATCGGTGGAAAATTTCCAGTTAACAATGGTGGCCATGGTGGAAGAAAATGAAAAAAAATAATTGTATTTGATTGAAGAAGTTATGGTGTGTATGTTCATCTTCCAAACCGTATTTTTAATCATGATTAGTAATGACGGTTAATTGAATCAAGAAAACTCATTATTAACCCTATAGTTATCACACTGTTTTTGAACATTAAACCTATTTTTGTTTATTTTTTTTAATCTGGTAAATTGATAAGTTATATATTGTATATCAAATATATTAGGCTATAGATATAAAGTATAATATATTATGCTATAAATTTTTTTTTTTTGAAATTTAAATTTGTAAAAGATAAAATATATATATATCAAAACATAAAAAAAAATACACTAATGAATGGAAAAATTAAAATACAATCAGTTAGACAAAATAAAAGAATACAATCCTTTTAATAAAAAAAGTTAAAGGTAATAAAAACATAAAGTTATAGAAGGTATACACAACATTTTTTTTTGTTTCATTAATAAGCTTAGATTCCTTATCTAATAAAACAATCTTAATACCTTCTCTAGTCTTAACTCTAGACTACGCAACATAAAGCTGCCAATGTGTAAAAACCGGGTCATTTAAATATAATCCAACATGCGCTAATGATTGTCCTTGACTTTTATTTATAGCCATTGCAAAACAAACAGATATAGGAAACTGTCTCCTCTTTAACTTGAATGGAACCTTCTTATTAGACGGTGTAAGACTTATTATGCTAATTAAAGTACAATATCCGATATTAGTACCAGAAACGACCTTTGCTTCGATGACGCGTTTACCCAAACTAACAACTTGTAGTCTAGTTCCATTGCACAAACCTTTTTTCCGATTAATATCCTTAGTAACATAATAGGAACTCCAATCTTAAGTAACAAACGATGATTTTGCATTCCAGACATCTTTATACCATTAAGAAAATCAGGAAAGTACAACATGGGATCAAAATCATCTGATACACTTTTAATCTCGTTAATATTATCTGAACTTAAGTATTCCATCTCTTCACCCGGAAAATATGCTAAGATACGATCATTAATCTCTTGAACCACCTCATTTAAGGGAGCAAGCAACGCCCATTCTTGAAAGTAAGTAAGATCATTAAACCTTTCTAACATAGAAGGATAAACAAAGTCTATTAAATCAGACATAGGATCAAGGGAATGTTATATTAGAAGATCATCTGGAATTGATATAGTTTCTTCACCATCATTAGCACCACCAAGATTACCTTCACCAATATCCAACAACCAATCAGCGAATTGCTTAATCTCTAAACTGTTTGACATGTGAGAATCAACCTGATGTTCTTAGTTAGTTTCAAAACCTTACACTTTGACCATATGTAGGAAGAACTAACTATGGCATTCACACAATCGTTTCTTATTCTATTATGTACAACAGGTAAAATCTGTCTGAAATCACCACCAAGAACAACTACCTTACCTACAAACAATGATTGAGAAATGTTGGCCAAATTTGTCACACCCCGACCAAAGGCGGTGGAACATGCCAGGGCGTAACGTATTGATTGGACAGTAGCTCAAAAGACACTAATTAAAGTGGCAATTATTATTTAATTTCATTAACATTAAATCAAGTACACCATGAAAATAACTAAATCAAATAAATTGTTCTTTTGTGTAAGATGTATAGATATCCTAAGGTCAAACTATTGTCTTCAATCTTTAATAAAATCAACTACTTGTACCTGTAACATGTATGAAAATAGAGTTTGTCAACACGAATGTTGGTGAGAATACAGAAGTTTATATATGTATATATATAGATAAATCACAATTCATATGTAAATGATGAGTATTACAATTCTTATGAAAATGTAAACAACTAAATAGATGTGGACCCGTTCTTATTGATACGAAATCAAAATACTTGGGTAAATGTATGATCTTACTAGATGAGGATAGATGAGGATGAGATACCAACCACCAAACATTAAATAAACAATTAAGCACATAGAGCATTATCATAGAGCATTCAATAATCACACATAAACATATATTGAATCGTGTTATGAATAGATAAATAAATAAAACTGAGTAATTTAAATAGGGTATACATGCCACCCCCAAAATTTAAAAGATGAAAAAGGGGGATATGTAAACTCACATTAGAGAATAAGCAAATGAATAAATATGTTAAGATTGGTAAGAGAATAAGCGTCGGGCTCGAGAGGTAGCAAAGTCAAATCCTAACAAGTGTAATAACAGGAAATACTACAAATTAACAAATGAACTAAGAGAGAAACGAGATATGAACGAGTATTGAGAGTATAGATATTTTTTTAATGTTTATGATTAATAAAGATTACTTATAAATTAATATTGCATAAAATATAATTGTTTATAAAATATTGGTACTTATATTATTAAAGCGGTAACAATATATATTTATAAAAATGCCATTTGTTTATAAATTACTTAGCCAAATTATCATGTACAATAATATTATATACCTTAATTTACGTATTCTAAATAAACAATATATTTTTAAATATTTATTACAAAAACCCTTATAAACTTTTAATAATTATATATATATATATATACATAGATATATGTATATATATCTAGTTCTAACTGAGATTCGAAAAACAACGAGTTAATATGTTGGTTTTAATAAAATATAAATTATTTATCAGTTAGGTTTAAACCATTAGAATTGATTAGTTTAACAAAATACCAAAAATAAAGGCAAAGGCGGGGTGGCAGGGGGTCGAACCCGCAACCTCTGCCCCAAATGTTTCATGTGTTACCCAGCTGGCCCCAATGGCGACGTGCAACATAACTCCAGCTCGTTTATTTATAAACACACACAGATTCTGACCATAATGATCAAGAATCCTAGAAATTTAAATTGATCAATCCATTTACACTTAATCAAAACAAGTTTAGGGCTTTTGATCTACATGTAAACACGATTAAAATCGTGTATTTAATTACCTCTAACACGTCCGAATTGAATGAGAAAGTCTGAATAGGGTTTTCGGCTAAAATCACATTTAAACAAGATTCAAACGGCCTTCTAGGTTATAATTGATATGGGGTTTAGTTTCGTGGTTATGAGAGGATGGTGTGGGTCAATTTAATTGACTTAATATCGTTTATATACTATGTTTAGAGGTTGGTTCAGCCGCAGGTTGATTAGGTTGTGATTAGCTGTCAAATCGCTATAGTTTACTACAATTAGACTGTCGGTTAACACGCTTATGAATCAAGGAATGATTTTGCATAATCAATTTCGTGATTTAGGCCGTTAGTTACGGATCAAGAAGAAGGGAGGGGGGGGGGGGTTACGGCAGTTGGTGGGAAAGAGAGGGAGGAGAGAAGAAATTTTTTGATTAAATTGCAACATGGTCCTTAATCTTTGTGGGTGCAAAAGTGGGTTTAAATTAGCTAGGGGGCTATTATTGCAAATAATTCATAGTTAAATCAATAAATAACAAAAATAATTCAATAAAAGAAAATACGTATGTTTAAACGACCCAAGAATTTATTTAGCATTGAACGTTCGAATAATTAATGAGACAAAAGAGGAAAAAAAATATATAAAAATAAATGTGTCGGGTTTGAAAAATAACGAATGTTACAAAATCTCCTTTCATAACATCTTTTAGGGTTCTGTCCAACACTTGAAATGCATGTTTATGAATCATGGGAGCTTCGTCCCAAATTATTATTGATGTTTCTTCAATAAGTCAGAAACATCAGTCTTAACCTGAAAATTTTGAATATGTAAAAATTATATTAAATAATATAATTAAAAAACATAAAATTAACTATGAAATAATTACTACCTAATGAAATTTTTAATAATTACCTGACATCGAGAGTCCTCGGTCAGATTGATTGGAATGAGAAATCTTGAATGAGCCGTTCTACCGCATTCCAATAATAAAGATGCTATTCTATTGAAGCAACATTAAGAACAATTTCTCCCTTAGACCGAATTGAGGCAGATAAAGTTTTCCATAAGTATGTTTTGCCAGTACCTCCATAACCATACACGAAAAAAACACCACCTTTTTTACGTTTCCATGAGTTAAATATTTCGTTTTAAACGCCTTTTTATTCATCAGTTAGAAAAATGTACGAATGCTTAAAATCATTTCTCAAAGAATCTGTATCATAAGCTAGTTCTTCCATGATAAGAGGATTCAGTGAGGTAGATATAGAATCCTGATCTGGAAATGGCATGTGTGTATACCTACGTAGAGATGAGTTGTTTGATACCAAAAACTCTTCAATCTCAAGTAATGCCAAGTTCTTTAGTTGCTCGTCACTAAGAATCAAACCTGAAAAAAACAAATTAATTTAACGTAAACTAAACTACAAAAACACAAGTTCACATATATAACAAAACTAACCTGGATTCTTGTGTTTCTTTTGTTTATAATAAAGAATCCCGTCGACTAAGAAAGGCCACGTATTATCCCAAACGTAATCAGGTATTGATAAGGAGAATGTTATAAGCATTTTTGAAAACAAATTTCTTAGATAATATCCGTTTGCGGTATGACTTGCTTCCTCTATTGCTTCTATGCACTCCTTATCATCATCATCTAAAATCCCTCTTCTATAACATGCATCTCTAAAAGAATCACAAACAACACCCTCTACTGTACGAATATCTTCAAAACATTTGGGTCCTTTAACCTTGTTTAAAAGTATTCTTAAGTAGTATGCCTCGTCAAATGATGCAGGAATGACATGAATTCTACTAATAGCAAATCTAATTTTCCTTGGTACCCATTTCGGTGGTACTGATTTTTACCATACAAACTTTGTTGGAAACTCAGCATATGATAGCTTCCTTTCATTCTCATAGTCTTTATTGGCTTCCATCCAACCAGTAAACATTGAAGCTGAATTGGAAGTCTTGGTAAGCACATCTTCAATATCTTCCTCAGGACCATAAATTACTTGTTGTTGACCAGGTAAATGAAAAGGAAGTCTCGTAACAGCCGGGACCCTGTAATGAACATCAAAAGAAAATATTCTCCAAATAGCCTCACATGCAGAAAGATATCTACAATCGTAAAAAGCTTTGATCTCACCTACATTAGGATCTTCATTATTGGGACTATTATTTTGGACAAGGGAAATTGTAGGTCGATCTGGACCCTTATTTATATATTTAAACAAATACTTGATTGATCCTTCTTGATTGCACCACTCGACATTTATATGGGCTTGATACTTTCGTAACAGAATTTTGTTGTAAGGCACAACACTTCTATTATCTAAATTTATACATTTCTTAACGACGTAACGTCCATTGTCTCTTCTTTTATAAATTGGAAAACCTTTTGTATCTATACTTGTCTCACTTTGAAATCTTTTAGGGAAATTCTTTGAACATTCTCTATCAATCATGCAGCTACAGCTCGGGTTAGCCTCACGACAAGGACCATGAAGCATATGATCTGACACAAGCTAGTATAGGTCTGGTTCAGTGACATTGTCTGGAATTTCACTTGAAATAAACTGATCTATATGTGATGGATTGTGAATTTATTCTCTGGATCAATGAATAAGAAAATATGGACATGAGGCAGACCAAGTTTCTGAAACTCAATTGTGTAAACGGCTGCATTTACAATTAAACAAAACAATTAGCATAAAAAAATAAATAAATATCTTAAAAAAGCATACAAAATATGAAAAAAAAGATTTAATTGGGAACCGAACCTGCTTTAACCTTCCCAAGCAAATACTTATCCTTGAACAACTTAATCATTGAATCAAGCTTCGTTTTAAAAGTCCGACATAGTATACCTGGCATGTCTTCAGAAGTTAAATTGGTATCCTTTAAAAACCTCTTGACTTCTGGCCAATCGGGATTGCACATAATGGTTAAGAAAAAATCTAGATAACCGTACCATCTACTAAGACACATAGCGTCCAAGTAATTTTGCATCATATATCTACTTCTACCAGTAAAAGATGATGGAAGAGTTACACGCTGTTCAGATGATGAAACATCTGAATTTCCTGCCGTCTTAAGGTTTCCAAGGCTTTCTTATGTGCCAGACCTAAGTTCACTCTGTTTACCACGTATAAAATGCAACCTTTGACTCTCAACCATGGTGTATTTGTCTACCAAAAGCAGCTGAAAAAGCCTTCTTCCATTTAAGGGTAGTGAGAATTGGTTCGGCCTTTCTTGTAGCCTATATGCAAAGAACTCTCGCATCGTGCACTTCTTACGGACAGCCGTAGATGAAGGATCGACATTCCTATGAGGAATGTCTACCTTATAACCATCCTCATCAAAAGGATAAAGCAACGGAAATTGGAGAGGAGTATAAGAAGGATGAAGTTCACTAATTCGTCGAAGACCACCAGACCTGGTGTTAACTATTATATCTCTCGTGTCCATGGCGTCACCAATATCTCCAACAATAAGAGCGCCGACCTCATAGGCCGTTGGTAAGTTATACATCCTAGTATCGTATTTCCTTGTTCCAACAATGCGGAGCTTAAAATCAATATGAGGATTTTCTTTAAAAGAATCACGTACCATACGATATGACTGAACCAATGGATTTTGTGAGTCTAACATTTTCTTCAGATAATTAATAATATAATTTTCAAAAATGTCGGCATCTGATGATGATTGACTGTAGGACAAACAAACAAAAAAGTACACTTTAAAGTTAATATAAAGGAAATATATGATAAAATATTAACTATTTTAGAAGTGAAAAACATATACTCTTTAAAAGTAAGTCTTAGCCAAAAACTCCCTGTCGGTTTGATATTTCGTTCTCCGTATCATAAATGTAGAGTTGAGCAAACTGAGGTTTCTTACCATTTAATGGAAGAAGAGTTCCTATAGAATGGTAGTTTTCTCCACTGAGTCTAAATGTGTATGGAGCGTTTCCTCTATTAATGGAATTGTCAATTTTTCCACCCATTAATGGAAAGGAGAACATTGATTTGAATCGTCTAAAATATTTCAAAAAATACTTGCTTACAGAATCTTCGCTATGAAATAACTTAACATAACTTTCACGATGTTGCTTTAAATTAGGAAGTTTAACATTTCCACTGTGACAACATAAAGAGAAACTTGTATCGACACTACTTTTTTTCCTCTCCTAGATTCAGCCTCCGATAATGTAACATCCAGTTTTCTAGTTTCGGTTAATAAAATGAGAATATGAGTTATTATGAGTCGGGCTAGTGTTAGGTAAATGGATATGGGTTATGGACTTGGGTCATGAAGGAAATAAGTAGAAGACTTTATAATTTGTGGATTTAAAATGTAATATTTACATTACAAAAGACGGGATTATAAAATACCCGTTTTAAGTTATAACAAAAGCATTACTTGTTTTTAATTACAAACCACCATTTTAATATTTTAAGTTTATACAAAATAAATCTGAGCCATCGGATATCTTCGCACTTCGCTACTCCAAGTGCTAACCTTGGTCACCTGCAAAATGTAAGAAAATACGTCAGCAACGAATGCTGGTGAATATGCTGACGCTAAAAATATTTTCTTTACTTAATTACCCCTCGAGACTACGTAGCCTCGGCCCAAAGTGGCTTAGGAATAATCAAGTTAAAACCATACAATTTATAAACTCAAGTCTCTATACTCGGTTCCACCAGCGAAACACCGCAGCGTTCGACTAGTTGAGTGCCTATACGTATACACAAGGTCATACTCCCTACAGGCGAGCGTAATTGTGACCAGGTGTGGTGTGCCCACCACATATGAAAGGATCCAGACAAACGTACACTATAGCCTGAGGCCAGTATTTATACCCTTGTTTATAAATGTTTTAGAGACACTTAGTCTCATATAAAGTTTTTCATATAACACGTTTGACTCGTTTGAAAACAAGTTTGTAAAAGTGGGGCGTATTCACCTTTTGATTTGGATCGGCTTCAAATACCGTCCGAGGGTCTTTCCCTTGTTATCTAGCACCTATAGTACGAGTATAAACATTTGTTAGTCGGATATACAATCCGGCTTAAGACCTTTAGTCTTAATTTATAAACTTTACCTCGATGAACCTTTAGTTCATAAATCTCTTTTACTTTAAAACTTTTAGTTAAAAAGTAATTTATAAACCTTTAGTTTATTTATAAAACCCTACGTTTCTTCTTCTCTAAGAAACGTATTCTTTTTTTTTTGTTATTTAAAAATAGTTATTATTATTTAAATAATATTTTCATAACAAAGATTATACATACTTACACACATATATATACTTATCGATATTTATAATCTTATCTTTTATTCTTTTCTTTGTTATGTTTTCTTTTTCTTTTATCGAGGTATCGAGTATAACCTCGACTTAAGGTTTAAGCCTTTTATAATATTTTATTATTATATTCATTTGCGTTACGCCTACCTTGGTCGGATGATAGAAACCCTAACTACTCGAGCAGCACTCCAACTCCGCTTCACCTTCCTTTCCTTCTCGTTCAACCCTTCTTCTCGTTTTCCTTTCCTTGGCACGCCAAACGACAAACCCAATATTTTACCACTTGTCGGCACGCCTTACGAGATTCACCATCTTGACGCCGAGATATAACAAACACCTTCTTGGTCGGTATGATGGGGTGAGTGGCACGAACTTCAAGGAAACAAACACAGAAATCAAGGAATTATGGCACGTTTTACGAGGTGGATCGTTAATATGGATATGGGATTCTAGTGAGATGTTAGAGAGAGATTGGAACACTGAGTTTTGGATGTGAATTGTGAGATCCCGGACTTGCTATTTATAGACGAAATCTGGAGACCCTTCGCGATACGCGATTGCCTCCTGGGTACCCTTCGCGTATCACGAAGTAGCCCAAGCCAGTCACCATATAGGTCTGCCACGTGGCACCACGTGACAGATGGTGTGCCATGTGTTAACACGTGGTGGACGACGTGCCACGTGTCGGGACACGTGGCAGACGGTGTGCCACGTGTGGACACGTGGCAGTACTTGTGCCAGAAACGTTGGTTCAATAGAGATTGTGTATCGCTGCTGACTCCTTCTAGAACTTTTTGTCCAAGCCCTTCGCGCTACGCGATGGGCTTATCCTTTTGTCCCGTCGCGTATCGCGATAGGACAAGAAAACATATTTTTTTTAAACCTTAAGTTTGGATATTGGCATATTTGGTCCCTTGCTTTGGATGTTTGACATTTTTTTAACTTGAAATTTACGTGATGTTACATCCTCCCCACCTTGAAACAAATCTCGTCCTTGAGAGAAAGAATGAAAGTATGTATGTAAGTATGAGAGAAAGAATGAAAGTACGTATGTATGTATGTAAGTAAATATGAAGGTATGTACCATCGGGTGCATATGTAAGTATGTGAATGTATTGTATGTCGTCTGATTAACTAGAACTCACTCAGCGTAGCTGACTTTTAGTATGCACGCAGGTTAACGGATGAGACAGCTGGTTTGAGCAGGACACATGGCAAGATTGAAGAGGCTGGCATCTGAAGATTTGTCATGATGTTTTGATACTATGTTTTAAATTATGTTTTGAAAGGACAAGTTATGAATATTTGTAATGAATGGTTGGCTATTATTAATATTCCGTGAAAGTTTTAATTAAATCTGATATTTCGAACTATGTTTATGAGTAAATCCAACGTCATATGTGAGGCACCAGGAACGGGACCTTACAAGTTGGTATCAGAGCAAAGTTTGAGAGATTTAAGCATCCTATATGCTTAGACTCGAGCAGAGAATGGGATTAAAGTAAGAAAAGAAAGAAGATGCTAGTACGAGAATGCCATGTGTCACTCAAGCAAGCTAAGTGAAGGTGGAGTATGTGAATAATTTCATGTGTAAAGTAGAATGATGAATGAATGTTTGCTTAATTGCTAAATAAAAAAATATATGAATGCTAGCTTAAAGTACTAGTGATAGGAATATATGATGATATGAACGGTTTGATTATTTAACTGTTAGAAGTAGAACTAGCAAAAGTGGACTCACAAAGGGAAGTGTATAGGACACGGAGAGTAACGTGATCAGCTAATCACAGCTGTCCATTGTTATTACTTATTAGCCTTACTATCTGTACTAAATGGTTCCTTAAGTGATGATGTTTGTGTGTCCTTATAGAATACGAATGGCTGGAGCTAAGAAAGTTGCTGGAAGAGGAGGACGTACGGGACGTCGTGGTAGGCCACGCGTTGTCCGAGAACCGTAAGTAGATTCAGCTACTAACGCTGAGGGAGAAGGGAGTGCAGCCGGTGGAAATCCGAGTAACAACGAAGGGTATCAACTTGACCCTGCTGTTCAAGCTGCCATTGCTCAGGCGGTAGCAGCTGCTGCGAAGAACTGGAATCCTGAAAAGTCTACTAAGAAGTCGGGGGAAAAGAGTAAGAAGGATGATGAGGAGGAGAAGGAGGTATCAAGTGTGGTTAATTCGGTGAAGGTCGATGATAGGAAAAGAGGCCTAGGTGGGTGCAACTATAAGTCTTTCAAAGGCTGTGACCCACCGAAGCTAACCAGTTTGGGAGACGCAATCGCTACTCTCCAATGGATAACCACTATGGACAAGGTTATCCGAATTAACGAATGCCGTCCCGACCAAGCTGTGGGTTATGCTACTTAATCTTTTGGTGATGAAGCCATGTACTGGTGGGAGTCGGTCGAGCAGAGAAAGAGTCGAGAAGAGATAAAGGTGATGAGGTGGGATGACCTGAAGGAGTTGGTAATGAAGAAGTTCTGTGCTGATGCGGGGGTGGAAAGGGTTGAAATGAAGTTTTTGAGCCTAAAGGCGGGTAAAATGACACACCACGAATACACCACGGAATTCAACCGCCTGTCTAGGCTGTTGCCAGACATGGTGAACACAGAAGCCAAGCTGATAAAGTGTTACATTAGGGGATTGCCGCAGAATGTTCGCGTCTTGGTCAAGGCTGGTAGACCTAGTACTTCTGATTTCACAGTAGGGTTGGCGGAAATGGTTTACGATGACTTGGCGGCAGAAGATGTGGGGGTGGAAGAGAAGATGGATAAGAAATGGGTCGCTCCTGCTAAATGACCCGCTACTCAGTTGTGGAACCCTAAGAATAAGCAGCTGAGAGTGTGGGAGAAGAGATCGTGTAGGACGTGCGGGAAGATGCACGCTGGAGAATGCAAGTGGGGTACTAGGTCTGATGCGTGCCGTAAGTATGGGAAGTCCCATGGTGGGAAATGTAGATTAGGGTCGAATGCTTGTTACAAATGTGGTAAGGTGGGGCACTTTGCTCAAGATTGCCATGCAAAGCCTACGTGTTATAAGTGCGGGCAGACAAGCCACTTGGCGCGCACTTGTACGAGTGGTGAAGCTGGTGGAAGTGAGAAGAAAGATGTTGAACAAGGGAGGCCAAGGACTAGGGCCTATATGCTGACTTGAGAATAGGCCAGGCAGATTCCTGTTGTTGTGAGCGGTACGTTTTTAGCAAACGGTATCTCTGCTTCGATATTATTTGATTCGGGTGCGAATAAAAGTTTTGTAGCTACGACATTCAGTAAACTAGCTAAAATGAAATGTTGCCAAGTGTCAGAAACCTTTATAGTAGAAATCGCTAGTGACACTTCGGTTAAAATAGCAAAAATGGTTAAGGACTGTAAGATAGAATTAGAAGGACATGAGTTTCCTGTTACGTTGTATGTTATGACCTTGGGAGGGTTTGATGTGGTTTTGGGAATGGATTGGTTGTCGGAGTATGAAGCTCAGATAGTGTGTAAGAGTAGGATAATAAAGCTAAAGTCCTTGGATGGTAGTGCGGTGACGGTTTATGGTGATAAGGAAAGTTCAGGGCTAAACGTCATTTCGTTGATAAAAGCCGAAGGGTTATTAAGACGAGGTTATGGTGCCTACATGGCTTATGTTGTCAACACTACGGCCGAGATGAAAGAGATGAAAGATGTTCCTATCATGTGCGACTATCCATATGTATTCCCTGAGGATCTTCCGGGGTTGCCACCGGAGCGTGAGATAGAATTCCAGATAGACTTAATACCAGGAGCCCAGCCTGTGAAAGCGCCTTATCGTCTAGCGCCGTCCGAGATGAAAGAATTAATGTCCCAACTGCAGGAACTCCTCGACAAGGGTTTCATAAGACCAAGTGTTTCTCCGTGGGGCGCACCAGTGTTATTCGTAAAGAAGAAGGATGGAAGTATGAGAATGTGCGTAGACTATCGCGAGTTAAACAAGCTTACGATAAAGAATAGATATCCTTTGCCTAGGATTGATGATTTGTTTGACCAACTTCAAGGTTCAAGTTGGTTCTCATGAATAGATCTCAGATCGGGCTATCATCAGCTGAGGGTAAAAGAGGCGGACATCCCTAAAACAGCGTTTCAGACGCAATATATACACTACAAGTTCCTCTTGATGTCATTCGGTCTAACGAATGCTCCCGTAGCATTTATGGACATGATGAATAGGGTGTGTCGGTCGATGTTGGATAAGTCAGTTATCGTCTTCATCGATGATATATTGATTTATTCAAAAAGCGAGGCTGATCATGCCGAGCATCTGAGAGAGGTATTGGAGACTCTGAAGAATGAAAAGTTGTATTATAAGTTTTCGAAATGCGTGTTCTGGTTGCGAGAAGTGCAATATCTAGGTCACTTGATTAATCTTGAAGGGATTACCGTGGACCCAGCTAAGATTGAGGCGATAACAAATTGGAAGACTCTGCAGAATCCGACTGATATACGATGTGACACCCGGTAATTTTTCACACTCTAATGTATATATTTGATTTAAATTACGTATTATTTATATAATTTATATGAGGTATAAACCATAGTATACTTGAAATGTGAACGAGAACAGTCGTTATGCCTATAGGATCGTATAAAGAGCCGATGAGAACGGCTATATGATAAAGACAGCCCAGTAATAGTCAGAGGTGACAAACATATCAAGCTAAATATATACCTATGATCCAATATAATGGGTAATGGTAAGACTTTGCCCAATAATGTCCTAATTCCCTAATTAGGACCGAAACGTCAAAAAACGTTTAAATAATGGAATATAGTCGCCGAACCGGCCAAATTAATGACACATTATACAGTGAGACGATCAAGATATGAAACTATGAAGTGTTTAAAGGTATACTAGTCGGAATAATATGAAGATAATAATTTAAACAATCCATGAAAGATTACAATATGGAGCACTATTTAACCGAATATAACTCCGGGCTAAATTTAAATATACATCATACCGGGAACCGAAATAAATACCGGGTTCCATACCATCTATAATACTTTATAGGTGACCAAATAAATTAAGAGAAGCTCATAATACCCAAGTCCAATATAATTCCCATAACTCGTTCATTCGATAAACTACTCGTCCTAACGACTATCCATTTAAGACCCGAACCAAGATTGAACTTAGCACTACATTTGGACAACCAATATATTTATTAAATGACCATAATACCCTCCCTTTGCAGCCCAAAGCCGAACCCCAACTTTTCCCATTCGGTTATAACACAAGACAAAACACCATTACATACATCCATGTATTAACATATTCATCATCATCCATAGCATCATCCATCTAACTATCATCATCACCAACATTATCATGACCTTGGAAATTTGCAAGCCACCAAAAAGTCTCCAAAAAGCCTTCCAAGAGCCGGCCTCCCATTCCCCTCCCAAATAAACAACAATTTACACCATGCCTTGACTACTATTGCACTTGAATGAGTGATTTGCCACCCTTAATTCATGGGATTGTGATTCCCCAATTTAAGGGATTATGTTTCCATCCTCCACTCTATATATACTCTAGCTTTCTTGATCAAAAATCACCACCCAAACTCAAGAAACTTAACTCCAAAAAACAACCCCTTCCTCTCTCGGCCGAAGGCAGCAGCAGTGCACCACCACAGCCGCCTCTTTGCAACCTGTTTTCTCTATAATTCTACTATTAACATCTTGAACCCTATATATCGTTGGAAAGCTAGAAGAAATCCTTAAACCGTGGTAGAAAGCCTTGAACGGATCTCTGCCCGGAAAACTCGGTAAGAAGCTTTGAACCTTCAAAGGTCACTACTGGAAACTGCATTTTCCAGCAGTACCCCCCCTCTCTTCTTTTGTTCATATCTCACAAACCACTTGGTATTTTTGGGTGATTCTTGTTTAGGAATCCAAGGAAACTCGCAAGGATTACGAACCACCTTTTGAACATCCATTTCCGGCTTCATTTCAGCATTAGGTAAGCCGAAAACTCGAGTTGTAACAGTTTATGGTGGCTGGAAAAACACAGATTCTGTCCAGCCACGGTTTCATCATTTTACTTGACCCTAGTTCACCTATTTCATGTTATTTAAACATAATGTAGACCCTCAACATCGTGATTAACGTCAAGGAACTTGGATCTCGCCTTAAACCCGCTCAAGAACGCCTCAAAAACCGACATTCCCAAGGTACTAATGCCATGTAATGTTTAGTAGAAAAACATGGACTAAGCCTAAGATACATATACATAATGAGGTGATGAATCATGAACATAAACTTGAAGTGTGTTAAAATGACATATAATGAGGAGTAAATCATGTTGGGTAAAAATTACAAGTGTTAAAAGGGTGTTTAAGGAAGGTTAAGGTTAATAGAACACTTAGTTAAGATCTTGAGTAATAAAACCCACTTATAAATAAACAAGATAATATAAATGTAAAGACGGAATCTTGGTTATGTTAAACTTTAAAAAGGGTATATAACTAACGTATTAAAAACCGTATCGGGTGTAGTATGAGAATAAATATTTTTACTATCATAAAAGTAAAAATAATAATAGTAATAATAATAGTAATAATAATAATAATAAAAGTAACAAAAATAATAAGAGAAACGACTACGGGAAATCGGATACTAAAATATATATAAAAGTGCAATCCTTTGCACGGAGGATACATGGATATAATGGCTTTAAAACAAAGAGATATATATATAAATACACTCGTATAATCCTATGAATACACGGGGAATACGTGTAAGATATATATAAGTAAATGTAAATATACAATATTGTATGGGTCAAGGATAATGGTAAAAGCATGTAATATAATTATAAGATTTAAAAAGAATATTAATAATACTTATCATATATACATAACAAAATAAGTATACAAGTCATACACATATATTCCTATATATGTGCAACAAATATAAAATACGGGTTTTTGTGATGGACATTGCGAGTAACTGGAAGGGTGGAGGTGCCGGTAGTCGGGACGTCCTGTCTAGGCTGGTAAACGAATAAATCATAGATGGGCCCGTTACCTACCTGGGGACTAACGATGAGAGCACCAAAACCTATTAGGCTAAAGCATGTCACGAACGTCATGATTACCGACGAATAATTTGTATCGAGAATTCCCTAATGCTCGGAGGATATATATATAAAGAGGATATAACGGATATACATAACAAGTATAAGACGTTGTCTAACGTCCGTATCGCTAATGTATAAAAAGTATACATATATACCGTCACCTCATAAGTATGTATCGGGCTAAGTATTAATAGTTATATATTATGTACTGAAGTGCATACGTATACGATATAATACACGAAACTCGCCAAGTATAACGGAACATTATTCCTCATTTAAGGTGAGTCTCACAGCCCCTATTTTCACTATTTTCACTATGTTTTAAACTGTTTTCGGGGCAAGGGACACGTGTTTAAATATGTTTTATCATGGTGTATATCTTGATTTACAATGTGCGTGTACATGAGATATTTGGCGCGCTCATGGTACATAAAGTCCCCGGTATATATTGTAACCATAAACTATAGGCAACTATAGCCGAGGAACTCTACGGGTAGTACTACTGGTCTGACCAACCCACTCGTAAGTGGTCGCGCCACTTTATAAGACGGGTGCTTAGTTTTCCGATTTATTTATTCCCTCGTGGACTCGTGGGATGTTATGTGGGGCTTTATGGTGTATATATATAGTCAAGGAATGGTTACGAACTCATGTATTCACGTTACACTGCAAGTCATGGATACTGCATTCATGACGTTATGAGAATTATATTATAAAGCATTTTATCGAGTCACAAAACTTGTGAACTCACTCAGTTTATACTGATTAAATTATTTTACGTGTCTTTCAGGTATTTAGCTACGTGGAGAGGTCACGGTGTCTCACTACGGTTTTATGTTTAACTATGGAAATTTCATGTATGAGGATTTTATATTTTGGAGGTTTCACGGTTATATCTCCCTTCGGCAGGACATAACTGTGAAATCTCAATATGTTATATGTAAACTTTTTTATGGATATTTTTGTAAAACTTATATTATGAATGAAATCCTCATGTATTTTATCATATAGTTGTTGCTTAACCGCGCTCTCGAAAAACCTTTCATGAGTCGCACACCGGTTGTTTCCGCCTATGGACCGGGTGTGACAGACTGGTATCAGAGCCAAGGTTATAGCGAACTAGGATTCAACCCTGAGTCTAGGCTATAACCCCTTAGATTCCCTCATGAAAACGTTTTTCATGCATGACATGTCTTCAAAACTTGCATTACACGAGAGTGCACGTGTCTTCACGACACCTTTATCGCAACTAATGGTCTAGTATAGGAATGACCAAAATAAGGGATAGAAAAAAAAATGCGATATTATCACTAATTAAACCTTAATCCTTTCAGCGATGGCCTTCCCGAACAATGATCCATATCATGGCCTAGCCATCACTGACTCTGACTCCGGCTCTGACTCTAACACTGATAGCAGCAGTGTCCATATGAGCGACGTTGTTCCAATTCCTGATGATCCTATAGAGATCTCCGATGACGAGCCTACCGAGGTAATCAGGCTCGATGAGGACGACAAGGTAACTTATGACGACGACGACCTTGAGGAGATGGAGGAGCTGGCTGCAGTGCCCTCCGAGGAGATACGAGCCGCCGGGCTGAAAAGGTATGCCACGGACTCCGACGATGAGGTGCCCCGGACTATACATGAGGTAGGCGAGTCCTCACGCCCCCAAGGGCGCGCTACCTCCGATGATACAGAGGTCACCGTACCACCGACCACAGCAGCCGCCGAGGCTGAGAGAAAGGCCCTTGAGGAATGGCTCATGGATTGGGAGAAGAGGGTCGAGGTGTTTATGGAGAGCGTGAAAGGCAAGGCCTGTGAGACCAGTCTCCGCCTTGAAAATCACTATGACTTGATCTCGGACGCAAGGATGAGAGTGCTAAAGTTGGAGCATATGGTAAGAGATGCATTGCACTTAGCTGATGTGGGAACGAGTCGGGCCGCTGCCGCCGAACGAAGGGTGATGAAATTGGAGAATGAGGTTAAGACAATTCAAGCCTTTTTGGGAGACGTGTTTCCACCACCGCCACCACCGATGCCATGAAGCGACTATAGACTAGTATTAGCGGGTAGTAATCATATGTATGGGAAGTAATATATTACGGACTACGACCCGATCTTTTGGCAAAACGCTTGTATGTTGTAGGAGTTTGTAGTAGACTTAAACATAAACTTATGTAATCAAATCTTTTGATGTAATGAAGTTATGTTTATGATATATGAGTATGAGTATACGATGTGGTATAATGAGATGTAATAATAAAATCTATGTATGCGAGTATATGATTAATAAGTATGACTATAAGCAAATATATGGGTGTGAATGTAATAAGTATCAAACCCTACAACTACTTACATACAAGCGTGATGCCAATACTAACCGATCCTTCTTATTCTCAACTTGAAGGAAAATGCCAAGGAGAAGGAACGACAGTTTACCTAATACACCTGCGCAATTACAAGAAGTCATAGCGCAAGCGATAGCCGCCTACGAAGCCAGTAGGGGCGACTCAAGTCAAGAACGAAGGAATTCCGCAAACACTGAAAATGTAGCTCCAGAGACTGGCGGTGAGGAACGAGGATGTTCCTACAAAACTTTCATGACATGCAAACCGTGGTCCTTTAAGGGAACGGAAGGAGCCATAGGAGTTATCCGTTGGATCGAGAAGACAGAATCTGTGATAGCAATCAGTGGATGCACAGAAAAACAGAAAGTGTTGTACGTGACATGTATGTTTCAAGATGAAGCCCTATCGTGGTGGAATTTACAAGTACAAACCCTAGGCCGAGACGTGGCCTATGGTAAGACCTGGAAAGAGTTAAAGGAGATGATGGAAAAGAAATATTGCCCAAGGACTGAGATGCAGAAGTTGGAAAATGAGTTCTGGACGCTCACCATGAAGGGAGCCGACATCACAGCATATAACACGCGATTTCACGAGCTATGCCGAATAGTTCCTCATATGGCCACCACTGAAGAAAAGAGAGTTGAAAGGTACATCTGGGGATTAGCAACAGTTATCAGGGGACCAATCACGGCCACTAGGCCTGCGACCATGGCCGAGGCTGTTGAACTAGGTCTGAGTCTGACAGAAGATGCAGTACGAGCTGGCACCCTAGGAAAGCCAACTCTGAAGGAAGCAAGCCAACCATTCTCCCAACGCGGCAACAGCCGCCATAACAATCACAAGAGGAGCTGGGCCTCTCGTAATCAAGGGTCAAGTTCCAAAGAACCCCCTGTCAAGAAACAAGAAACTGTGAAAGTGTATGCCGCCCAGACCACGGATCAACCACGGAAGACGTATAGCGGGTCAAACCCGTGGTGTGACAAATGCAAGTATTATCATGTTGGTGACTGCTCAGGTATTGTGTGTAAGCATTGTCACAAGAGAGGGCATGTGGAAGCTAAGTGTAGAATTAAGAATGGTGCAGTAGTTGTGAAGCAAGAACCGGGGAAAACGACACCACGAGCTTGTTATGGGTGCGGAAATACGGGTCATTTTATCAAGAACTGTCCGCAGATGAAGAATACAGCTCAAGCTAGGGCTTTTGTTATCGGGGCGGGTGAAGCTAAGGAAGACCCAAATGTCGTCACTGGTACGTTCCTACTTAACAACCACTATGCGTCTGTGTTATTTGATACTGGTGCGGATTTAAGTTTTATATCCACTGAATTTAAAGACCTACTTGGTTTAGCACCTAGTAAATTAGCAACGCCCTATACTATAGAATTAGCTAATGGCAAACAGTTACGATCAGACGATATAGTGGAAAGTTGCGTACTAGTGATGGGAGAACATGAATTTAACGTAGATCTGTTGCCGATAGATTTAGGAAGTTTTGATGTCGTTTTAGGCATGGATTGGTTAGCAAAGAACCATGCTGAAGTTAATTGTTATGTCAAGCAAATCCACATACCCTTGGCAAGTGGTGAAACGCTGACTATTCATGGAGAAAGACGTGGCACTGTGATGAAGTTAATTTCGTGTATGAAAGCACGAAAGTGCTTGCGAAAGAAGTGTCAAGCTTTCTTAGCCCACGTGGTGGAGAAGAAGGATGAAGAAAGGAAGATAGAAAGTATACCTATAGTAAGAGATTTCCCCGATGTCTTTCCAGAAGATCTACCAGGGTTACCACCTCAAAGACAAGTGGAGTTTCGAATCGATCTAGTACCAGGAGCTGCACCAGTAGCGCGAGCACCTTATCGATTAGCTCCCTCGGAAATGCGAGAACTATAGAATCAATTACAGGAGCTACTAGACAAGGGTTTCATACGCCCGAGCTACTCACCTTGGGGAGCCCCGGTACTATTTGTCAAGAAGAAAGACGGTTCGTTCCGTATGTGTATTGATTACAGGGAACTTAACAAACTGACCATCAAAAATCGGTACCTTTTACCGAGGATTGATGATTTGTTTGACCAATTACAGGGATCTAGTTTCTATTCCAAGATAGATCTACGATCCGGGTACCATCAGCTGAAGATACACGAGGACGATGTACCAAAGACTGCGTTCCGAACGAGGTATGGTCATTATGAATTTCTAGTCATGCCTTTTGGGCTAACGAACGCACCTGCCGTGTTCATGGACTTAATGAATCGAGTGTGCAAACCTTACCTTGACACGTTCGTGATAGTGTTTATAGATGACATATTAATTTATTCCCGAACCGAAGAAGAGCACGAGCAACACCTTCGATTGATTTTAGAATTGTTGAGAAAGGAGAAGTTGTATGCAAAGTTTTCAAAGTGTGATTTTTGGCTAAGAGAAGTACACTTTTTAGGCCATGTCGTCAACGAGAAGGGAATTCATGTTGACCTTCAAAAGTAGAGGCCATTAAAAACTGGGAAGTGCCGAAGACGCCGACGGAAATACGACAATTTTTAGGTCTGGCAGGCTACTATCGACGGTTTATTAAAAATTTCTCGAAGATAGCACAACCCCTTACTGCGCTCACACAGAAAGATAAGTCGTTTAATTGGGGAGATAAACAAGAAAAGGCGTTCCAGTTGCTAAAACAGAAACTTTGCAGTGCACCTATTCTAGCCTTACCAGAAGGGATGGATGACTTCGTAGTTTATTGCGATGCTTCGCATCAAGGACTTGGTTGTGTCCTTATGCAAAGAAATCAAGTCATCGCGTATGCGTCACGACAACTCAAAGTGCACGAGAAAAATTACACCACTCACGATTTGGAATTGGGCGCAGTGGTGTTTGCACTTAAGATATGGCGTCATTACTTATACGGCACCCATTGCACAATCTACACCGATCATAAAAGCCTACAACATATATTTGATCAAAAAGAATTAAACATGAGGCAACGACGGTGGGTTGAATTATTGAATGATTATGATTGTATAATCAAGTACCACCCTGGAAAGGCGAACGTTGTAGCAGACGCTTTAAGCAGGAAAGAAAGGGTGAAGACATCACGTGTTAAAGTCTTAGGGCTAACTATAAGTACGAACCTCACCACCCTTATCCACGAAGCCCAACGAGAAGCTTTGAAACCTGATAATATCAAAGACGAGGGTCTCCGTGGTATGGTTGACAACTTAGAATCCAAAGAAGACGGTACCCTGTACTTTGTCAACCGAATATGGGTTCCTCTCAAGGGAGGATTACGTGAAAGAATACTTGATGAAGCCCACAAGACGAAGTATTCCGTGCACCCCGGTGCAGATAAAATGTATAAAGATGTAAAGGGATACTATTGGTGGCCTAATCTTAAGGGTGATATAGCAAATTATGTGGGAAAATGTTTAACTTGCGCAAAAGTCAAGGCGGAATATCAGAAACCATCCGGATTATTACAACAGCCCGAGATTCCCATGTGGAAATGGGAACAAATCTCGATGGATTTCATTACGAAGTTACCTAGGACTCCAGGTGGTTATGACACCATATGGGTGATAGTCGACCGGCTAACCAAATCCGCGCATTTCTTAGCTATCAAAGAAACGGATAAGATGGAGCGGTTAGCTAGACTATATATAAAAGAGATCGTGTCAAGACATGGAGTCCCAGTCTCGATTATTTCCGACCGCGACAGTCGATTTACGTCTCATTTTTGGAAGTCGTTACAAAAAGCTTTGGGCACGCGATTAGATATGAGTACCGCCTACCATCCCCAGACTGACGGCCAAAGCGAGCGAACTATACAAACATTGGAAGATATGCTAAGAGCGTGTGCAATTGATTTTGGTGGTAGCTGGGATGTTCACCTTCCTTTGGTGGAATTTTCATATAATAATAGCTACTACACGAGCATAAAGGCTGCACCGTTCGAAGCTTTGTATGGTCGTAAGTGTAGGTCGCCCTTGTGCTGGGCGGAAATAGGCGATAGACAAATGACGGGTCCCGAACTAATTCAAGAAACTACTGACAAGATATTTCAAATAAAAGAACGACTGAAAACGGCCCGCGATCGACAGAAAAGTTATGCGGATGTGAGACGCAAGCCTTTGGAATTCCAAGTGGGAGATAAAGTTCTTTTAAAGGTCTCGCCATGGAAAGGAGTTCCGAGGTTTGGAAAGCGGGGCAAGCTCAGCCTAAGATATACCGGACCATTTGAGATCCTGGAAAGGATAGGTCCCGTGGCCTATAAGTTGAAGCTACCTGAAGAACTTAACGGGGTACATGACACATTCCATGTGTCGAACCTTAAAAAGTGTCTATCCGATGAATCTTTAATCGTACCCCTAGACGAAGTACATATTGACGAACAATTACATTTTGTTGAAGAACCGATAGCCGTTACCGACTGGAAAGAACAAAAACTACGAAGAAGTCGGATTAAGTTAGTGAAGGTACTGTGGAAATCTAAAAGAGGACCCGAGTTTACCTGGGAAAGAGAAGATCAAATTCGAAAGAAGTACCCACACCTTTTCCCGGACCCAACTATAACGGATAACTAACAACAAATTTCGGGACGAAATTCTTCCAACAGGGGGAGAATGTGACACCCGGTAATTTTTCACACTCTAATGTATATATTTGATTTAAATTACGTATTATTTATATAATTTATATGAGGTATAAACCATAGTATACTTGAAATGTGAACGAGAACAGTCGTTATGCCTATAGGATCGTATAAAGAGCCGATGAGAACGGCTATATGATAAAGACAGCCCAGTAATAGTCAGAGGTGACAAACATATCAAGCTAAATATATACCTATGATCCAATATAATGGGTAATGGTAAGACTTTGCCCAATAATGTCCTAATTCCCTAATTAGGACCGAAACGTCAAAAAACGTTTAAATAATGGAATATAGTCGCCGAACCGGCCAAATTAATGACACATTATACAGTGAGACGATCAAGATATGAAACTATGAAGTGTTTTAAGGTATACTAGTCGGAATAATATGAAGATAATAATTTAAACAATCCATGAAAGATTACAATATGGAGCACTATTTAACCGAATATAACTCCGGGCTAAATTTAAATATACATCATACCGGGAACCGAAATAAATACCGGGTTCCATACCATCTATAATACTTTATAGGTGACCAAATAAATTAAGAGAAGCTCATAATACCCAAGTCCAATATAATTCCCATAACTCGTTCATTCGATAAACTACTCGTCCTAACGACTATCCATTTAAGACCCGAACCAAGATTGAACTTAGCACTACATTTGGACAACCAATATATTTATTAAATGACCATAATACCCTCCCTTTGCAGCCCAAAGCCGAACCCCAACTTTTCCCATTCGGTTATAACACAAGACAAAACACCATTACATACATCCATGTATTAACATATTCATCATCATCCATAGCATCATCCATCTAACTATCATCATCACCAACATTATCATGACCTTGGAAATTTGCAAGCCACCAAAAAGTCTCCAAAAAGCCTTCCAAGAGCCGGCCTCCCATTCCCCTCCCAAATAAACAACAATTTACACCATGCCTTGACTACTATTGCACTTGAATGAGTGATTTGCCACCCTTAATTCATGGGATTGTGATTCCCCAATTTAAGGGATTATGTTTCCATCCTCCACTCTATATATACTCTAGCTTTCTTGATCAAAAATCACCACCCAAACTCAAGAAACTTAACTCCAAAAAACAACCCCTTCCTCTCTCGGCCGAAGGCAGCAGCAGTGCACCACCACAGCCGCCTCTTTGCAACCTGTTTTCTCTATAATTCTACTATTAACATCTTGAACCCTATATATCGTTGGAAAGCTAGAAGAAATCCTTAAACCGTGGTAGAAAGCCTTGAACGGATCTCTGCCCGGAAAACTCGGTAAGAAGCTTTGAACCTTCAAAGGTCACTACTGGAAACTGCATTTTCCAGCAGTACCCCCCTCTCTTCTTTTGTTCATATCTCACAAACCACTTGGTATTTTTGGGTGATTCTTGTTTAGGAATCCAAGGAAACTCGCAAGGATTACGAACCACCTTTTGAACATCCATTTCCGGCTTCATTTCAGCATTAGGTAAGCCGAAAACTCGAGTTGTAACAGTTTATGGTGGCTGGAAAAACACAGATTCTGTCCAGCCACGGTTTCATCATTTTACTTGACCCTAGTTCACCTATTTCATGTTATTTAAACATAATGTAGACCCTCAACATCGTGATTAACGTCAAGGAACTTGGATCTCGCCTTAAACCCGCTCAAGAACGCCTCAAAAACCGACATTCCCAAGGTACTAATGCCATGTAATGTTTAGTAGAAAAACATGGACTAAGCCTAAGATACATATACATAATGAGGTGATGAATCATGAACATAAACTTGAAGTGTGTTAAATTGACATATAATGAGGAGTAAATCATGTTGGGTAAAAATTACAAGTGTTAAAAGGGTGTTTAAGGAAGGTTAAGGTTAATAGAACACTTAGTTAAGATCTTGAGTAATAAAACCCACTTATAAATAAACAAGATAATATAAATGTAAAGACGGAATCTTGGGTATGTTAAACTTTAAAAAGGGTATATAACTAACGTATTAAAAACCGTATCGGGTGTAGTATGAGAATAAATATTTTTACTATCATAAAAGTAAAAATAATAATAGTAATAATAATAGTAATAATAATAATAATAAAAGTAACAAAAATAATAAGAGAAACGACTACGGGAAATCGGATACTAAAATATATATAAAAGTGCAATCCTTTGCACGGAGGATACATGGATATAATGGCTTTAAAACAAAGAGATATATATATATATAAATACACTCGTATAATCCTATGAATACACCGGGAATACGTGTAAGATATATATAAGTAAATGTAAATATACAATATTGTATGGGTCAAGGATAATGGTAAAAGCATGTAATATAATTATAAGATTTAAAAAGAATATTAATAATACTTATAATATATACATAACAAAATAAGTATACAAGTCATACACATATATTCCTATATATGTGCAACAAATATAGAATACGGGTTTTTGTGATGGACATTGCGAGTAACTGGAAGGGTGGAGGTGCCGGTAGTCGGGACGTCCTGTCTAGGCTGGTAAACGAATATATCATAGATGGGCCCGTTACCTACCTGGGGACTAACGATGAGAGCACCAAAACCTATTAGGCTAAAGCATGTCACGAACGTCATGATTACCGACGAATAATTTGTATCGAGCATTCTCTAATGCTCGGAGGATATATATATAAAGAGGATATAACGGATATACATAACAAGTATAAGACGTTGTCTAACGTCCGTATCGCTAATGTATAAAAAGTATACATATATACCGTCACCTCATAAGTATGTATCGGGCTAAGTATTAATAGTTATATATTATGTACTGAAGTGCATACGTATACGATATAATACACGAAACTCGCCAAGTATAACGGAACATTATTCCTCATTTAAGGTGAGTCTCACAGCCCCTATTTTCACTATTTTCACTATGTTTTAAACTGTTTTCGGGGCAAGGGACACGTGTTTAAATATGTTTTATCATGGTGCATATCTTGATTTACAATGTGCGTGTACATGAGATATTTGGCGCGCTCATGGTACATAAAGTCCCCGGTATATATTGTAACCATAAACTATAGGCAACTATAGCCGAGGAACTCTACGGGTAGTACTACTGGTCTGACCAACCCACTCGTAAGTGGTCGCGCCACTTTATAAGACGGGTGCTTAGTTTTCCGATTTATTTATTCCCTCGTGGACTCGTGGGATGTTATGTGGGGCTTTATGGTGTATATATATAGTCAAGGAATGGTTACGAACTCATGTATTCACGTTACACTGCAAGTCATGGATACTGCATTCATGACGTTATGAGAATTATATTATAAAGCATTTTATCGAGTCACAAAACTTGTGAACTCACTCAGTTTATACTGATTAAATTATTTTACGTGTCTTTCAGGTATTTAGCTACGTGGAGAGGTCACGGTGTCTCACTACGGTTTTATGTTTAACTATGGAAATTTCATGTATGAGGATTTTATATTTTGGAGGTTTCACGGTTATATCTCCCTTCGGCAGGACATAACTGTGAAATCTCAATATGTTATATGTAAACTTTTTTATGGATATTTTTGTAAAACTTATATTATGAATGAAATCCTCATGTATTTTATCATATAGTTGTTGCTTAACCGCGCTCTCGAAAAACCTTTCATGAGTCGCACACCGGTTGTTTCCGCCTATGGACCGGGTGTGACATACGAAGCCTCTTAGGGTTAGCTGGCTACTATAAGATATTCATCGAAGGTTTCTCCAAGATAGCCGCACCGATGACCGGTATGACCCGAAAGTCGATAGTATTCAGTTGGGGTAAGTTTCAAGAAGAAGCTTTTGAAGAATTATAGAAGAGACTCACGCAAGTTCCAATCCTTGCTTTACCCGATGGTGATGAGGATTTGGTTGTTTGTACTGATGCTTCGCATCATGGGTTAGGTTGCGTGTTGATGCAACGATGAAAAGTGATAGCTTACGCGTCTAGACAGTTGATGGTCCATGAGAGTACTTACCCGATGCATGATATAGAGCTAGCAGTAGTAGTGCATGCTCTCAAGATATGGAGACATTATCTGTACGGTACTAGGTGTAGTATCCATACGGATCATAAAAGTTTAAAGTACTTCTTTGAGCAAAAAGAGCTGAACATCAGACAGAGAAGATGGTTAGAATTGATAAAGTATTAAGACCGTGACATTAAGTATTACCATGGTAAAGCTAATGTGGTCGCCGATGCGCTAAGTCATAAGAATGAGGAAGTCATTGCAACAGTGAAGTCATACCAGTTAATTATGAACTCAAGTCTTTTTGAAGAAATCATCAAGGTGCAGTCAGAAGTGATGGTTGATGAAGGGCTGGTGAAGAAAGAAAGGATTTTCGGTCAACAATACGAGCTGATGGAAAACACTCATGGTGTTAAGACTAGGTTTGACCTCATGTGGATTCCACGACATGGAGACCTTAGGGGTCGAATCATAGATGAAGCTCATAAGTCAAGGTATTCAGTTCATCTAGGAACTACTAAGATGTATCAGGATTTGAAGAGAGATTAATGGTGGCCAGGAATGAAGAATGATGTGGTAGATTATGTTAGTAAGTGCTTAACTTGTTTACAAGTCAAAGTCGAACATCAGAAGCCTTATGGGAAAATGCAACCGCTTGAGATACCTGAATGGAAATGGGAACACATCACCATGGATTTCATAACTAAGCTACCTCGTACAGCTAAGCATCATGATACCATCTGGGTGATTGTGGACCGTTTGACCAAGAGTGGTCACTTTCTGCCTATACGAGAGGCTATCTCGTCAGAAACGTTAGCAAGCTTGTTCATTAAAGAGGTTGTATTCAAGCATGGATTACCGTTATCGATCGTGTCCGATAGGGATACTCGGTTTACTACGAGATTCTGGAAGAAGTTTCATGAAGCTATAGGAACGAGATTGAACATCAGTACGGCGTATCATCCAAAAATAGATGGACAGTCTAAAAGGATGATCCAAACCCTTGAGGATATGCTACATGCTTGTGTTTTAGACTTTGGAGGAAGTTGGAATGATCATCTACATCTGGCAGAGTTCTCTTATAACAACAGCTACCATTCAAGTATTGGTATGCCACCATTCGAGTTGATTTATGGTAGACGATGTAGAACCCTGGTATGTTGGGGAGAGATTGGTTAGAAAGAGATGGGAAGTTTAGAAGTTGTGCAAGAAACTTCTTCAAAGTTTGGTCAAATTAAAGCAAGGATGAAGGATGCTCAAGACTGTCAGAAGTCATACGCTGATAAGAGACGACGACCAATCAAGCTTAACATTGGTGACAATGTGATGCTCAAGGTCTCGCCTTGGAAAGGAATCATTCATTTCAGGAAGAGGGGAAAGTTGAGTCCGAGGTACATTGGACCGTTTAAGATTGTGGAACGTGTGGGCGATGTAGCTTACAAGCTAGACTTGCCAGAAGAGTTGGAAGTATTCACTCTACATTTCATGTCTCTCATGTGAGAAAATGTATAGCCGATGACACGTCTCATGTGCCATTAATGGACATTGAGGTTGATGAACAGTTGAACTACATTGAGCACCCAATAGAGATAGTTGATCGCAAGGGAAAACAACTCCGACACAAGGTTATACCCTTAGTGAAAGTGATATGGAAGCATCGAAAAAGGATCGGACGCTACATGGGAAGTTGAAGAAGAGATGCGCAAGTTTTATGAGAATACCTTAAACACCAGATCTCAAATCTGATATATATTATTACACCTAAACGAATCTAGTTCATGATGCTCTTATACGATTATGTATTAATTTTATGTATTAGTATTGATTGTATATATATATATATGTGTGTGTGTGTGTGTGTGTATGTATGTATTAATATTAAGATGAAGATTGAGATAGTAGTTTGGCAGGGGTTCGATAATCATAACTCAATGCTTAAATTAATCAGTGTATGAAACACTATCTATAGAAGACAGGTCTAGTTCGTTAACATTCCATAACGAACTAGAAACCGAATTTGTTACAATACATTAATGAAATAAACTTAACGAATCACTCCCTAATTCGTTAAACATCCTTAACGAATCAGGAAGGAACATAACTTAAGGGCTAGTTCGTTAAACATCCTTAACGAACTAGCCTGTTCTACTAACGAACTAGAAAAGATATAAATATCTTTTACATTAATTCAAGGATAAATACATTAACGATAAATACAAAGACTCGAGACTCAAAACCGTGTACTAACAGACACCCCCTCATCTTGAGCTCTTTGTCTTTTAAATTACTTAAAGCATCTTGTCTGCCAATCTCTGCAGCTATGAATACCATATTCATGACACACCCTAACAACGCGTTGAAATTGCATTGCTAGGTCATAGTCTTCACGACGCTCAATCAATATTTTATTCTTAAATAGCACGTCATTGTCGGTCTCTGTCAAATTCATGAGCCACATCGGATCAATGATCTTTATCAGCTCGGTCTTTAATCCTTACCCAACACAATAACGGCCTCGCCAGTGCGGTTGTCGCAGTACCAGCGGTTGAAAGATAAATACATTTGTTGGTTCAACGTCTTCATCGGCACACGCTTCATGGTCTTTGGCGGCTTTACTTTAAGAACCAGCTTTCTTCAACCTGTTCTTGGATCGATCTCATCGATACGCTTGCGGATGGGAATTTGTGGTTTAAAATATTTAAAACCGTTGTTCACCTCGAACAACAAGTGTTGGTGAAACCGACTTGCATGGTGATTCTCACCACGGTTAATAAATGGACGGTACGCCAGAGTACATACATCCCATCTTGGTAATGAGAGAACATCAGACATCCTTTCATAGTATTGAATGACCTTCTCCTATTTGTTAATACATACCTTTAAATCAGAATTAAAAATCCAAGAAATAATATCACCTTGTACTTTAGACACGGCCTTGAAAGATTTCATCTGATTTGCTTTGGCACGTACGATGGCTTCTACCTTCAATTCACGATCAACATACCGATGTGCTTCAATAATCTTACGAGCCCTCTTATCTCGATGAGCAAACCAACTCTGAATATCCGCAATGGATGGATCGATGTTTGAGTCGACTCTTGTATCGACAACGTCATTTCCCTTGGAAGTCTTCTCTAGATGATCTTCTTCTGCTTTGACCGTTTCCTCAGTAAATATTGGAGCACCCTGATCAACATTGGTCTGTTGAAACAGATCAGGGTATTCCTTAGCAGTCATATCCTCAATCTCAACTTCCTCATCCTCATAAATAAAAGCCGTATTCATCTCAACGGTCGGATCATTTAAGATCTCTTCATCATTCATAACCTCAACGTCCTCCTCAGCCTCTAACACTATTAAATCTTCATCATTCAGACCAAGCAGAATAGCAATCTGCTCTCGTGTTAGCGACTTTTCAACAAACTGTCCAACCTCAATCTCATTCGCATTCACAATGCTTCTAACCATCCCCTCACCATCAACAAAATTACTGTATCGACCTCGATCATCTCAATCGGTTTGGCAGCTGTATAATCATGATAAGTAATAATCTGCTTCCCTGAACCGTCAGCAGCACTTGTACCCGCACCAGAGGACAAGCCATGAGCTTGTTTTGGCTCACTTCCTCCAGCACCCGACGCATCTGGATCGTCATCATCATTCTTTAGCTTTATAAGTTCATCATCTTTGCACGTAAGCTGCAAGATAAGATCTTCTTGTTCTTTTATTTTCACCCCCTGAGACTCAACAATCTCACGAAGGGCATTTGTTTCCTTTTGACAGAAGGATACATAACTTAGCAGCTTCCTCTGGTTTTCCATCGTGAGTTCTTGAGTCATACGATCAGCAGACATTTGATTTTCATACAAATGAAGTAGACTCATCACCATACCCATCTTCAGATCCTGAGGTAATGCATTAAACGAAGGAGGAACAGGTTGAACTGGACCCTAAAGACGACTGAGCCTCAGAAATGACATATCTGGTGGAGGCATCACCATTGGTGTTGGAGAAACAACAGAAGTAGCAGTCGGAGGCCTTGGTATATGTGACAAGGTCGATTGAGGAATCATACCAAGCCTAGGATCCAAAGTAAGCGTGGTCGTCAAAGTAAGCTCTGGGGTGCTAGGAGTAAGCGGCACCGCCGGACGTTAAGGTGCGGACGACCTTAGAGGTTGAACTCCAAATGAGATGCCAACACCAGCCGACACTCTACGCTTAGATGATCCTTCTTTCACCAACCCCTTTCCTTTCCGTTTATGATGAGCAGCTATAGCACCAGCTAAAGCAGCGTCAACCTCAGCAGGTTGTAAAGCAGGATCATTACCAATAACATTACCAGCACCCCCATTTCCACCATCACCGCCATCATCATCATCATTTCCATCAACCTCGTTCCCACTTTCTCCTTCCTCACGCTCGGAATCTGAATCATCGTGAAACCTGCGATCATTGTCAGGACATTCATAATATGGATTTGCCAGATGACCAATCAATCGTTTGGTCCTAGGTGTATCCTTCCGATAGATCTTCATCCGTCGTACAATATCAGCCGACATATGCTCAAGTGGCATCACATCATGCACATCCGCTTGATCGATAAGCAGATTAGGAATCAAATCTTCAATATTTAACTGGAGGAACCGAGGATACATTAAAAACTTCTATCGCTGGACCACCGTAAGACATTGTTCCTTAAGATGATAAAAAATCATCTCTGAGAAGTTGAATGGCTTATTCAGTATTAATGCGACAAATGCCGATTGTAGCATAATCCGACATCCATTGAAGCCACCTTTTCGTCCTCCTAAGCAATGAATCAACACATGCAATAGATACTTGTAAGTGGGACACAATCCATTCTTGTTGTACATCGAATCTTCAAGGTTACCACCATAAGATACTCGACGAAATAAACCTCGAATTAAACTTTTGTCAAACTCACAAGGATAATCAATAGTATCTCCAAATCGAAGCACTCGTCGAATAACGTCAGTGTCAACAATAATTGGCGTTTGGTTGATCGTAGCTTCAATATGGTTTTCAACTTCAACATACTTGGCCGTGTTCCAGAATTGACGTATAATACTTAAATAAAATTTCGGCCGAGCAGTTACAGCAAAGTGTATAACCGAACGTCTAATAAACGTTAGTAGATCCCCAAATACATCTTCATCGGCAAAATCCGTACTGACAAAGGCACATATATTATGCTTTTTGTCATACGGAAGCATCGGTAACTCTTGTCGCTGTTGTTGTTGATCAGCAACCGGGGAATCTTGTTCCAGGTTATCAGCCATTGAACTGAATAAATAAACCCGAAGATTAGTGATAATAAGAAATAATAAGTAATAAGTAATAATACTCATATAATTAATAATAAATAAAAGTTTCAATTTATAAAACTTATTAATGTTAAAATAATTAACCATGTCATTCGTTGTAGTCTAATTCGTTATAACGAATTGGTAATTCGTTATAGAAAATGATCTACTTCGCTATCAGGTAAATAATTTAACGAATAAGGATTAACGAATTACTATTAAAAGTTAAAGAATTAAAGGTTAATTCGTTATAAATAACGAATGAGAATTTGATTCGTTATAAATACAAGTCGTTATCCTAATTCGCATGATTTGCTTAACGAATTGGACACGAATAAGTTCCATTTCGTCAAACATAACGAATGGCCATATTAGCTTAATCTTTGACTTAAATGGTCAAGTTCAAAATTACCAAGAACACTGAAAGTCAAAATAACAATATTGATATCAATTACCCTATAATCACCGATGAAAATCCGAATCAATTGATCACAAGGATCTCGGAAACTCAATGCTATTAGAAAGGTATCATTTTGGTGCTTCAAATCATGGTACAAAGATGTTAAGTGTAAAGGTTTTCAAAAACCTCTAAAACCCGACCACAATATCAAGCAATTAACCCATCAAACCATCATAAAATTCGACGATAATTATTACGGTTTGATCGTTTATACCTTATTAACACAAATATATAATCAAAACACAGAGAATCGATGATCGGATTTTTTGAAAAAAATTTGCGAGAGTAACAGTATGTAAGGGAAGATGAAAGGTGAATAGTGATACGAACCATCTTCACAACTCCCTATATAGCCTGACATTACACGTTTTCCAATGTAAAGAATCATCTGATTCGTTCTCTTAAGTTAACGCACGACATTAACGATTTAGAACAGATACGTTAAGGCATAGGCTTAGCGAATTATCCTTAGTTCGTGTAAATATGCGTAACGAATTAAAAGTCATTTGTTACAGAGTGGTGAAAGAGAATTAGGTTAACGAATTACTTGTAATTCGTTAGAATGACCTAATTAGTTATGCATATATTAACGAAATACCTTATTTAATTTTAACTTAAATGAATTAAATCAATTAAATATGAGTTTAAATGAATAAAACCAATTTATTTAAATAAAAATCACCGAAGAACCCATATCTCGATGATCGAATACCTTAACGTGTTTTTCTCTTAAAAACTCTTAATTTAAAACAGATTAAATAATATGTAAAATGAAAAAGTAAAATCTTTTTGTAATTTTGAATTTTTTCTAAAACGAAATATTTACCAGAAAATTATCCGAAAATTAAAATGTAAAAATAGGAAAATATCTTTGTGTTTTTGTATAATTTTTCAAAAACAGTACATATTTTTTGTATTTTTGGCGAGTTTGAGCATAGAATCATATTGACCAGATTGCCCTTCCATCACAATTTTATATTTCAGCGATATCATGACCGTCGTTAAGTCGGTCATTGGTATTGTTGTCCACTTAAATCTAATAACAAACTTTCAAGCATTTTTGTGATATGATTAATGGTTCAATTAAAGCACAGAATATCAGAAACTATCAGCCTCTAATTTCGGTTCAAGCTTAATTTGATTTTTGCCATATCACCCCAACTTGACTTAAACCATTATATTGTTGATCAAAATTTGAATTTTATAGAAGTTTATGAGCAATGCATCGAGTTTCCTTTCCTATGAGTGAGTATGCACGAGTCCATCTGTCGGCTTACATACATTGTATCCCCTGGGGTCCGTTTCTTAATGTTATTGAGACGCGCGCAAGGGAGGAACAATGTATGACTAACAACGGATTTTGTTCAAGTCAATAATTTAGATTGTACGAGGTACAACAGTGATCAAGTTTAATGACTTTGGGTTTGCTCTAAAAGCGAGTGAAATATCCATGCAAATGAATACCCAGATGATTAAGCCGCATAAAGACTCATAGTGTCCAGAACCTCAACACTTGTTATTTGCTTTATTTTATTTTTTGGTGATCATACAAGAATAAGGATTGAGTATGACAGGTTATTACATTTCTGCCATCCTCACCGAGATTTTAGCTAGAGACTAACACCTCTTTCAATTTGGCATTTCTTTATGTTTATATCACATACTTTACTCTAATTGTTTGTTTTAAGACCTACCAATGCACCAATGCAATTAAGCACACAGTCTTTTAAGCTTATTTCTTGCTGGATTTGGGGTTAAAACAGTCAATGTACTATCATTTTCTCTTTTTGCTTCAAAAACTCAAAATTTTGAGGAGCATAAAACAAAGAAAATTTAATCGCCCCAGTTACATTAAGCTTATAAATAAATGGCTAACCTATCAATTCATAAGTGAATAATAGGACCAGAACATGCAAGCATGCTTCACAAACTTAAATAGCCGACATAATTTTCAGCGAGTAAATAAACTAAAACACATAACGAACGCCCCACCTACTTTCCATTATCAGGTGAATGACTATCCCGAACATTTACAAGTAAATATTAGGACCAAACATATACAAGTACATGTCCTTCAAATATAAGTACTTGACATACATTTCAACGAACGTATGCAAATATATTTTTGATTTTTCTCTATACATACATAAAAACACAATCTTTTTGTTTTTATCAATTTTCTTATAAACATAAAAAAGTCACAATATTTTTGGATTTTCGGATTTTATAGTAAAAACTAAAAAAGCACATTCTTTTTGAAAATTTTCAGATTTTAAAATGTTTTTTTTTTTATTTTTTTTTTCTCAAAATGTTTTAAGGATTAATAGTAAAGAAAAGAAATCACAATATTTTTGATTATTCAAAAATTTTCAAATGTTTTTGAGTTTTTAAAATTTTTAATGTTTTTGGTTTTTATCTATACAAACGAAAAGCATAATATTTTTGTATTTTCTATGTTTCACCCCCCTAAAACCTAAAACCGAAATAAATTTTAAAAGGAAAGATTAACAGAAAAGAAAGATAGTTATCCTTGTTTCAGGATATTAGAAAGGGTCTTCAATCCATTTAAACTAAGCAAAAATTGAAAACGAGTTTTATCAAAGGCTTTGGTAAATAGATCGACTTTCTGAAAATCAATATGTACTTTCTCAAGGTTGATTAATTTCTTTTCAAAGCAATCCCGTGTAAAATGATATCGAATTTCGATATATTTTGTTTTAGAATGTTGTACGGGATTCTTTGTGATACTTATGGCAGCAGAGTTATCAATCAAAATAGGGGTAGTAAGAAATTCAAACCGTAGTTGCGCAGATGTTGTTGAATCTACAAAACCTGGGAACAGCAACTCGAAGCTGCAACTTATTCCGCCTCAGTGGTTGAAGTAGAGACCATCGTCTGCTTCTTACGCTGCCAGGAAACAAGTCGGTTTCCTAAGAATTGACACCCCGCCTTGGTTGATTTGAAGTTGATCTTTCAACCTCAGTAGTCCGAGTCTGAAAAGGCAGTAAGCTCAAAGTTATCGTCCTTGGGGTACCATAACCGGATGTCTGGATTTTCCCTCAGATACTGAAGAATTCGCTTTACCGCAGCTAGGTGAGTCACTCGTGGACTTGCTTGAAACCTAGCACAAAGACAAACATCAAACATAATGTCTGGGCGAGAAGCCGTTAGATACATTAAAGATCCGATCATAACACGATAAAGGGTAGGATCAACGGTATCCTCCAATTAATCCGGTGTTAAATTGTGACCCATGGGGAGAGGAGTTGAAGGGATTTTTCCGGCATATATCTTGAATCGGCTCAAGACATCGTTCACATATTTGGTCTGATGAATAAAGATTCCTTTTGCAGACTTGTGAACTTGCAACCCTAGAAAGAAATTCATCTCTCCCATCGAGCTCATCTCGAACTTCGTTTGCATTGACTTCTTGAACTCCTTACACAACATGTCGCTTGTAGACCCAAAGATAATGTCGTCGACATAAATCTGAACTAGGAGAAGATCATCACCAACAGTTTTATGAAATAAAGTGCAGTCGATAGTCCCTCATTTGAAGCCATTATCAGTCAGATGGTCAGCGAACGTGCCATACCAAGCTCTCGGGGCTTGATGTAGACGATATAGAGCCTTGTTTAATTGGTAAACTCGGTCCGGATAATCAAGATCTTCAAAGCCAGGAGGCTGTAAACCAAACACTTCCTCGTGTAGTTTACCATTGAGAAAAGCACTTTAACATCCATTTGATAGACCTTGATATTCTTATAAGCAGCATATGCCGGAAAGATTCGAATAGACTCTAATCTTGCGACCAGAGCATATACTTCAGTATAATCAATACCCTCTTGCTGATGAAAACCTTGCACCACTAATCGTGCCTTGTTCCTTACGATCACCCCACGATCGTCTTTCTTACATTTAAATGCCCACTTAGTCGGCATAGCTTTCTTGACTCTAGCGGGTTTGTCGATTAAATCCCAAACACCCAAATGTGCAAATTGCTGTAATTCTTCTTGCATAGCTTCTACCCAAGAAGGATCTTGAAGTGCCATACGAGGTGTCGTTGGCTCAACTTGGGATAGAAAGCAAGTGAATTTGGCTGTATCTTCAATTCCAGAGGAATGTAAATCTGCATAAGCACACAATACGTTATTCTCACTTGACGACGCAACTTGATGACGTGTTTGAACGCCCATATCAAGTTCTCCAATGATTTTTTCCTGTGGATGATAATTATGAATCCGAAGAGTGGGATTCTCAGGAATAACAACATTATCAAATAAGTTAGTGTAATGTTCACAAAGTTCAGGAGGTGACACATCACTGTCAAGTTCAATAACCGGATCATCAGCTTGATTGTCACCAGAAGAAGTAGATACATTATCAAAAGCAGCTGGAGAAGCATCACATGGATCTTCAGTTGGAGAAACGGGTGGAGCTTCAACATCATTAGAACTTGAAAATCTTGGAATGGCTAAATGATCTTGAAAGTATGCTCGAACCAGGTCTTCGTCTATGTTCTCAGTTGATGGAGTAAATGAATTAAATAAGCTATCATAATCAAACATCCAGTCGGGACCTTTCCCTTGAGGAAGTGTGGTGTACTTTCTACAGTCCACATGATACCATTCCTCAACAAAACCAGAAGTGACATTAAATACTCGTTTCTTTGGAAACGCATACCCCAAGAAATATCCTTCAATGGATTTTTCTTCAAACTTACTCGCATCCTTCTTCAGCATTATACACGGACACCCAAATGGTTCCAAGTACTTTAAGTTAGGCTTTCTATTGTTTAAAACCTCATAACTTGTCTTCTTGAGTCGTTTAACAGTTAGAACCCGATTAAGTGTATAACAAGCTGTATCCACCGCCTCATTCCAGAATTGGACAGGAAGCTTAGAATCAGCAAGCATAGTTCTTGCAGCTTCAATCAAAGTTCTATTCTTCCGTTCAGCAACACCGTTTTGTTGTGGTACATAAGGTGCACTGTATTCTTGGTGAATTCCTTTTTGAATGCAAAAGAAATCCAATACAGTGTTTTTGAATTCAGTACCATTATCACTTCGAATTCTCTTCACTTTTTGTTTGTACTGTGATTCGATCTTAGTGATTAGGTTTTGTACCAAAACAGGTGTTTGATCTTTTGAACTCATAAATAAGACCCATGAGTATCTTGAATAAACATCGGTAACAACTAGACAATACCAATATCCAGAGATACTAGCACGATTCAAAGGACCAAAAAGATCCATATGAAGTCGTTCAAGAGGAGTATCAATGGAATTTAATAACTTAGATGGATGTGACATTTTCTTCTGCTTGCCCTTCTTGCACGCAACGCAGTGATCAGATAACTTAAAATTCTTCAACGAAACACCCTCAACTAAGTCATTCGCCATTAAATAATTCATCTTTCGAACATGAATGTGACGCATTCTATGATGCCATAAAATAGAGTCCTTCTCGGTTGCTTTTGAGACAAAACATGTTTCGATAGACGTTGATACTTTAGAACTCTTATTTAAGACATAAATATCATTTAATCGAGGTGATCGCATGACAATCATGTCCTCGGGAATCACATAACCCGGTTTCAAAATCAGACACTCTTTATTAGTAAATACCGTGGTGTACTTCTTGTCACAGATTTGCGACACACTCAATAAATTATGGTCCACCTTGTCACAATAATTGACCTTTTCAAAAGTAATGTGACCATTAGAAACGCCACCCTCTTGTGTTATCATTCCCCCAGAATTCCCAGCAAACGCCACATAACCCCCTTGAATATTTCTCACATTGGTTAAGAGGTCGAGATTTCCAATGTTATGACGAGAACATCCACTATCCATTATCCAGTTTTCACCAGACACAGTCTTGGATGTACCCTACACACAAAGTAAAAATGATTAGTTTAAAAAGGCAGCCCAGGCCTCAGTCTTGGGCACCTTTTGCGTTTCTCTTGAATAATTAACTTGAACAAATTTCAACTGTTTCTCAGCAACTTGAGAATAAGTTACCGGCTTCTTAGACTTCCGTCTTAGATAAGCAGCTTGAACGACATTTGAATTTATGTTCTTGCATACGGGCTCAGTTGGAACAAATTTTGGTTTCACTTGACCATGTGTTTCATTCACATGAATTACCTTACGTGGATTCACGTTTGAAAACATGATGTGAGTATCATCATCACATGACACAGGTCATTTCAGAATCTCCTTTATCACAAGAACCGGTTTCAAATGGTCCTTGACAAAAGGATGAAGATTCTGAGTTTTTTGTTGACCATAGTTTCTCACCACATGACCTTGTTGTCCACACAAAAAGCAACTACGCATGTCTACACGGTCATGTTGAGGTTTGGAAAAAACAGATGAAATGGAAGGTTGATAACTTATATTTTTAGTGAAACGTTTGGCCAAATCATCAGAAGATACAGACTTCTTTTTCATATAAAAGTTAAGGTTAGAACAGTTGGAAAAACTTTGCAAAGTATCTGTTCCTTTTGATTTTACAAACTGAACCTTTTTAGCATGATTTAACAATTGTTTTGCTTTAATTAACGGGTCTGATGAATTTGATGTTTTGGCACAAACGTATTGATGTTCCAGATCTTTTAACTTGTCAGTTGCATCGTAAAAGACGCTTTCGATTAGTTCAGGTTTGATAATACTAATTGGAATATCTTTTTCAGTGAACATCGTGTTCATTCCCTTTAACTTAAAAACCCTAGCAGATGATGGCTTAGAACTAGTAGGATTGATGAAACGCATCAAGTCCTAATCAGAAATTGTTGGTTTTTCTGATTTCCTTGCCTTCACAGGTTTGACTTTCACTTGTTCTACCTTTTTCACATGTGGCTTGTGTGAACCATACACAGCTTCCTCAAATTCATGAGGCTCACAAAGAATGTGATTAGAACTTGGAATGTTCTTGTTCTTGTGTATCACCTCGTGTTCAAACACGTCCTCAATAATTACTTTGTCAACATTTTCAACAAAGACTTTGTTGCTTTCAACATGAGGTTTTTGAATTGCAGATTGAGCTTGAACAGTTTCAGGTTTAACTGGTTTAGATGTTTCAGAAATAACAGGTTCTTTCACAATCAGAAATAACAGGTTTTTCAAATTCATGAGGCTCACAAAGAATGTGATTTGAACTTGGAATGTTCTCGTTTTTGTGTATAACCTCAGGTTCAAATACATCCTCAATAATCACTTTATTAATATTTTCAATAAATACTTTTTTGCTTTCTGCATGAGGTTTTTGAGTTGTAGGTTGGGCTTTAACAGTTTCAGGTTTAACTGGTTTATACTTTTCTGAAATCACAGGTTCTTTCACAATCACATCTTCTTCTCTTCTAGAAAAAGGATTTGCTTTATAATCATTATGAAAAGGTGGTGGAATTTCAACAAAACCTATACACTTTTTTGAATCTTTTTGCTTACCAGATACTTCGATTATTTCGTTTAGCAAAAAGGAAGAGTTTATGAATTTTCCCAACTTGTTCTTTAACTCAACGAACTGTTATGCAAATTAATTCAAGTAACGAATTAGGTGAACGAATCAGATGGTTTTCTTTAACGAATCACTAAGAGTAAACTTAGCGAATTAAATGACGAATCAGCTACAGTTAATAACGAATCAACTAATAGCAAATCAGGTTGTTACAACGGTTGTAACAAACTCTGACAACTTGTGCCACGTGGCAAAAGTTGTTATAATAACAGTTAACGAGGTGAGACACGTGTCACATGAATTGTTTGACATGAATCAGAACAGGTAGCGAACTGAGTAACAAATCATTCACGAATTAGCATATACCATTAACGAATTAGCTTAAAAATTAACGAATCAATTAGCAAATTTGTGAACAGTGTAACGAACTACCAAATCTTCAAACATCAATGAAGATCATCAAATCTTCATCTAAAATTTCCAGAAATCTGGAGAAAGAATAACACCAACACACACACTTAAATTTGTTATACTATGCCAGTACTTAACCAAATCGCTCATATAGCCGATAAAAACACTCATAAACACCACGCGAATCCAATTCAACCTCACTCGTAACTCAATTAACCATCGATCAAAACCAATTTGACCAAACCAATCCTCTGTTTTCGGCCAAACAGATCTAATACCAATTCAATCCAAAACCAAACCAAAATCCAATTCCAAGTCACAATAACCTTCCAATACCTTAACAACCACAAATCCAATCTAGGTAAGTTTATAACACATCCAATTCACACTCAATTTGATCAAAATCAAACCATATACAACTTATACCAAAATAACAATTTAACACTCAAATCAAGAGCAATCGAACAACCGAAAGCTCTGATACCACTTGAAAATACCTTAAACACCAGATATCAGATCCGATATATATTATAACACCTAAACGGATCTAGTTCATGATGCTCTTATACGATTATGTATTAATTTTATGTATTAGTATTGATTGTATATATATATGTGTATGTATTAATATTAAGATGAAGATTGAGATAGCAGTTTGGCAGGGGTTCGATAAATTTAACTCAATGCTTAAATTATTCTGCGTATGAAACACTATATATAGAAGACGGGTGTAGTTCGTTAACATTCCATTAACGAATCACCCCCTGATTCGTTAAACATCCTTAACGAATCAGGAGGGAACATAACTAAAGGGCTAGTTCGTTAAACATCCTTAACGAACTAGCCTGTTCAACTAACGAACTAGATAAGATATAAATATCTTTTACATTAATTAAAGGATAAATACATTAACGATAAATACAAAGACTCGAGACGCAAAACCGTGTACTAACATTTTATCCAGACTTGTTTATGTAATAGTTAGGTTTCAAGGACGAAACCTCTTTAAGGAGGGAAGACTTGTAACATCCCGTTTTCTAGTTTCGGTTAATAAAATGAGAATATGAGTTATTATGAGTCGGGCTAGTGTTGGGTAAATGGATATGGGTTATGGACTTGGGTCATGAAGGAAAGAAGGAAAAATGGGCTTAAGCCCATGTTCCATAATTATATAAACCTTGATTACCCATTTTTCATTTATTTACACATATTCCATACACCACCAAAACACACACTTAGCTCTCTCTCTAGCCGAAATCACCAAGGAAAAACCGATCCCGATCCAAGGTAATGATAGTATGATATTGTATGAGCTCAACCCGTTAGATTTAATCACGAAATGACGAGCCGACACCGTTAAACCGTCAAAGTCATGAGATCTGGGTGGAATCGGGTGTAAACTGAACCTAAGATGAGCTTAGGGGTCGCCCTAGCTCAGATCTGGATCGAACAGGATGAAAAATGGTGGAAAACGAGCCAGATCTTGTTTTTCCGGTGAAACCGCATTTTTCCGGCGACGGCGCCAGAAAGGCGGCGGGTACAAGGAAGGGAATGTCAGAGAATGTTTCAGACATTCTCTTACCTAACCCTAATTTGTTAACGGGAAGTTAACGAATTAGAGGTGATTCATCAAATTGAAGTTAACGAATTATAGGTACGGGGAGTTAACGAATTAGAAGCAATTCGTCTGATGATTCGTTAAGGATAAGATAACTAACTAGATCCTAATGCACGTTAATCATTCGTTAAAAGAGATAACGAATTAGAAGATCAAATTCGCTACATGGACTGGTTCGTTATATAGACTGATTCGTCGAGGGTCAGTTCGTTACAAGGACCAGTTCGTTATGATAACCCAATTTGTTAAAAGCAAAGTAACGAACTAGAAGTTTGAGTTAATGACAGAACAATCCCTGGACTTAGATAAAGACTGAGATAATTACATATTAGTCCTTGGACTTTGATAATTGATGAAATATTCCTTTAAAGGTTAACGAGTAATGATTAACTAACCGGTAAGGGTTCAATGAAGTAAAACTGGCTTAGACGCTTAATATTAATTAAGTAATTGATAAGGAGAGCTAGAACCGTATTTAATATATGTAATGATTAAATAGTTAGTCATGCACATCTAAGGAAAGGAATAACAATTAACGGCGAGCGTAACCGAATTCAGGTGTGTTTCTAGCCCCACTTCCTTGTTATGTTTTCGGGGCTGTGTGCATACTCTATGTGATAGTTAATACACTTACCTTAAGTGGTAAGTGTATGCCTTGTATGATTTACGTATGATGACTGTTTGACGATGCATGAACGATCTTTGGATGTTGCATGTACTGTCAAGTGATAGTTAAAGGCATGATTGATGTGTATATATGATAAGTGAAAGATGTATGTATGTTATGATGATAGCACATGAACGATCTTCGGATATTGCATGTACCGTCAAGTGATAGCTAAAGGCATGATTAATGTGTATATATGATAAGTGAAAGATGTATGTATGTTATGATGATAACACATGAACGATCTTCGGATATTGCCATGTGCTGCCAGGTGATAGTCAAAGATATGACTATATATATGTATGATATATATAAAAGATGTATGTATGTTATGATGATTGTACTTGAACGATCTTCGGATATTGCACGTAATATTAAGAAAGGTATGTAAAGACAAGTATGGTACAATGTACTAAATATAGGGAACCGACCCTAATAATGTCGGCGAATGTAGGGAACCGACCCAAATAATATTGACGAATGGAGGGACCGACCCTAATAATATCGGCGAAGGCTATAGAGCGGAATGCTCTTTAAAACGTACATGTAGGAATGAATGTATGTATGTAAGTATGAGAGAAAGAATGAAAGTATGTATGTATGTAAGTATGTAAGTAAATATGAAGGTATGTACCATCGGGTGCATATGTAAGTATGTGAATATATTGTATGTCATCTGATTAACTAGAACTCACTCAGCGTAGCTGACTTTTAGTATGCACGCAAGTTAACAGATTGAGACAGCTGGTTTGAGCAAGACACATGGCAAGATTGAAGAGGCTGGCATCTGAAGATTTGTCATGATGTTTTGATACTATGTTTTAAATTATGTTTTGAAAGGACAAGTTATGAATATTTGTAATGAATGGTTGACTATTATTAATATTCTGAGAAAGTTTTAATTAATTATGATATTTAGAACTGTGTTTATGAGTAAATCCAATGTCAGATGTGAGGCACCGGGAACGGGGCCTTGCACATAAGCAGGCGTTGCAAGACTCACATTTGAAACTTTGATTACCAAGATCAATGTAATCTATACAATAAATAAAAAATACGTTTTTAACAAAGATTTACCTCATACTATGTAGAGTTATATAATGTATTAATTAACTAATTACCTGATGATATGCCTTTAAATACATCAACAACAAACTTAAAATCGTTTAACGGCCGCATAGGCACAAGAGTAGTATTTGTTGTTCACCTTGGTATTCCAAAACGCCTTGTTGATGAGGTACTTTCAAAATTTATGTAGGTAGAAACAGATGCGCTAACATTTGACGTTGGATTAGGGATGATGTTAGAAGAAATAACACAACCTGTTGAAAACAATAATATAAAACTACTAAAACAACAAATAATGTAAATATAATTGTAATGATTCAAAGAAAAAAGGTGGTACTTGAAGAAGTGATGCAGCTTACGATGAAAATCCAGAGGCTAATCACGTTGATTCTTGGAATACCCGTGAAGATCCTTCCCCAAACCCCCAAATTCGACCCAAAAGTCAAAAACTTGAAAAGCCAAAAGTTTTTTTTTATTAATTCTGATCAATGATCAATTAGATTACATTCATAACATATTAATAGAGAAGCCAAAATAGGTTTGGGCCGAAACAAACAACCAAAGGCCCAACAACAGCCCAAAACAAAACACAAAAAGTAGACGAAAAACACAAAAGTGGCCCAAAAGTGTATCTTGAGGCTTTATTTCGCAAAATTAATGGGATAACCTACCTAAGGCTGGTTACCACAATGAGGCCCACGTTCCAACGGTCATTTTGACTGGTAGCACGCCTGAAACGGATGCCCGTAGCCCAAGTTAAGCCCATTTTCGTGTAGCCCATTTTGAAGCGCGATCTTGGGCCTCTAGAAACATAATGGCCCGGTCTTTTATACTTGGGCCCACATCATTACCCCCTGGATAGAAAAAATTCGACCTCGAATCAATAGCACCCTTATCATCAGAAGTGTCCCCGTAATAAGGCAGTAAATGTTTCACATTAAACACATCAGAACAACGAATGTGACTAGGCAGCTTTAGACGATAAGCATTTGAGTTTATCTTCTCCACAATTTCCACGGGTCCAATCTTCTTAGCTGATAACTTGTTGTATTCCCCAACAGAAAGACGATCTTTTGTCAAAACAGCCCAGACAAAATCACCCTATTCAAATTTAACATGTAATCGCTTCTGATCAGCAGCTTGCTTGTACTTTGAATTGGCCCGAACCAGGTTGTCATGCACATATTTATGAATCTCATGTAGCCCTTCAACAAATTCTTCACCTTCTTGAGAAAGAACTAGGAACGGGAAGTGACATTAGGTCATGGGGTCCTCGTGGCTGAGCAGAATAAAGTACTTGTAAAGGACTAAACCCGGTACTTCGACTGACAATATGATTATGAGCAAACTCAGTTTGACATAGTTTTTGATCCCAGGCCTTGACATGTTCACCCACAAGGCACCGCAGTAAATTTCCAAGTGAATGATTAACCACTTCAGTCTGCCCGTTTGTCTGAGGGTGGTAGGCACTATAGAAATTCAACTGAGTATTCACCATCTTCCACAGACTACGCCAAAAATGACTTTTAAAATGAGTGTCCCGGTAAGACATAATAGAAGTGGGTAACCCATGAAACCGGTAGATATCTTGAAAGAACAATTGAGTTACATTAACTACATCTGTCGTCTTTTTGCAAGGAACAAAGTGAGTCATTTTAGAAAACCGATCAACAACAACAAATATCGAATCATGACCACGCTGAGTACGCGGTAATCCCAACACGAAATCCATGCTAATATCAACCCATGGCTGTGAAGGAACGGGTAAAGGCATATAGAGCCCAACATTAGTAGTGGTTCCCTTTGACACTTGACAGACCCTACAACGCTTCACAAACCGGTCTACTTCCTTGCGCATAGTGAGCCAAAAGTAGGAAACTTGCACCCACTGTAAAGTACGGTCCCTTCCGACATGCCCTTCACCATGTAAATCTTGAATGATTTGAAGGCGAAGACTTGAATCTGGAATACGCAATTGATTTCCCTTGAAAAGGAAACCTTCATGCACTAGAAAATCTGACCTCTTCCCAGATTGTACATCCTGCAAAACAACAGAAAAATAAGGGTCCAACATTTTCTGTTCCAAAAGGTGTTTACACCCAGCACACCAACCCTCATATAGACAAGCAAATTACTCCTCCTACTCAAAGCATCTGCAACCCGATTCGAAACCCCAGACTGATGTTTCACCACAAAAGTATTTTTTTCCAAGAAAGCCATCCATCTTACGTGTTTATGAGACACCTTATCCTGACTATGAATATGCCTCAAGGAATCATGATCCATGAAAAGAACTCCTTATGGAACAAGTAGTGGCGTCAATGTTTCACAGCCTGGACCATTGCATAAAACTCAATAATATCATAAGTGCTATAACAAAGCGTAGCACCTGTAAACTTTTCACTGAAATAGGCAACAGACCGCCCCCTTGACTTAGAACTGCCCCAATTCCACCCTGCGAGGCATCTGTATGTAGCTCAAAATCATGATAAAAGTCTGGTAATACTAGAATCGGCACTGTTGTAAGTTTTTCTTTGATTACTGAAAAGCTGACTCAGCATCTTCACTCCACATAAAGGTTTTCCCTTTCATATAGTCTGTCATTGGTGCTATGATGGAACTGAAATTTCGTATGAATCGCCTATAGAATGAAGCAAGACCATGGAACTTCGTTCTTCAGTTATTGAATTTGGGGTTGGACATTGCTTAATGGCTGCAACTTTAGACTCTTCTACATGTATTCCTTCCCCCGAAACAACAAATCTCAAAAAGAGAACTTCTGGGGCCATGAAGACACACTTCTTCTTGGCTACATACAAACTGTCTTTGAGGAGTAAGGTCAAAACCTGTTGTATATGGCTAACATGCTCACCAATATTATCACTATAAATGAGAACATCATCAAAATACACCACCACAAATTTTACCGATAAAGGGCCTAAACAACAGGTTCATGACTCGCATAAAAGTGTTGAGGGCATTAGATTAACCAAAAGGCACCACCAACCACTCATACAACCCTTCATGAGTCTTGAAGGCGGTTTTCCACTCATCACCCAGTCTAAGGCGAATTTGATGGTACCCACTCTTAAAATCCAGTTTCGTGAAAATTGTCGCACCACTTATCTGGTCAAGCATATCATCAAGTAGAGGAATTAGAAATTTGTACTTGACAGTAATCTTGTTGATGGCACGACTATCAACACTCATACGCCATGTTCCATCCTTTTTGGGGGTTAACAGGGCAGGGACAGCACATGGACTCATGCTTTCCCGAACATACCCCTTAGGAATCAAGTCTTCAACCTGCCTGTTCATTAGGACTCATTATGTAAAGTGGCTTATTAGGCAGTTGGGCACCTGGTTCCAAATCAATATGGTGCTGGATGTCACGCAACGGGGGCAAACCATCCGTTAATTCATCAAGAAAGACATCAACAAATTCATCAAAAAATGGAGCCATAGCTTCAGGAATTTCAGTCTCCTCACACACTTCCCTCCCTATCAACACGAAAACCATTTCTGCATCTTTTAACTCCTCTTCAAACTAGCTAATAGTCAAATAATTACCGGAAGACTTCCTGGCCAACTCTTTTGGCTTGCTAGGAACAAGAGTTAGCTTCACACCACTAAACATAAAACTGTAAGTATTTGAACGCCCGTTATGTTCAAAGCTACGGACAAATTCCCAAGGCCTACCCAACAATAAATGACATGCATCCATAGCAACCATATCACACCAAATATAATCTTTATATGTTGTACCAACAGAAAAAGAAATAAGAGCTCGCTTGGATACCATTACCTCCCCTACCTTCTTAAGCCATAGTAGCCTATACGGTTTGGAACGACTCTCTGTTTTCAAAGAAAGCTTACGAACTGCCTCTTTTGAGATCAAGTTATCACAACTTCCATAATCAATAATAAAGGTTCAAACCTTCCCCAAGATAGTACACGTGGATTGAAATATGTTATGCTCTAATACCAACTAATGTAGCGTACGATGAGAATTCGGAGGCTAATCACGTTGATTCTTTGAATACCCGTGAAGATCCTTCCCCCAAACCCCCAAATTCGACCCAAAAGTCAAGAACTTGAAAAGCCAAAAGTTTTTTTTATTAATTCTAACCAATGATCAATTGGATTAAATTCATAGCATATTAATAGAAAAGCCAAATTAAGATTGGGCCGAAACAAACAACCAAAGGCCCAACAACAGCCCAAAACAAAACACAAAAAGTGGACAAAAAACACAAAAGTGGACCAAAAGTGTATCTAGAGGCCTTATTACGGAAAAATAACGGGATAACCTGCCTATGGCTGGTTACCATAACTAGGTCCACGTTCCAACGGTCGTTTTGACAGGTAGCACGCCTGAAACGGAGGCCCGTAGCCCAAGTTAAGCACGTTTTCATGTAGCCCCTTTTGAAGCGCGATCTTGAGCCTCCAGAAACATAATGGCCCGGTCTTCTATACTTGAGCCCACATCAAGAAGATGGACTTCTTTGGGAACTTTTGTTTAAGGATTGTTTTAATTTATCAAGTTTCCCTGTAAAATTTCCTTTCTTTGTTTTCGTTTTGATGAATAAGAACTCTCAAGTTGCGTAGAACTATCATCTGCAAATATATATATATATATATATATATTTATATATATATAAATATAATAAAAATTGAATAATGAAAATAATAGTACCTAGATAATTACAGTATTTATAAATGATGCTCAGAGATGCGTACGTTTGTTATATAGCGAATTATTGGTTACGCTTGGTAGTGTAGACGGATATAAGAAAAAGAACTGCTTTGAACGTCATAGGGAGTAACGGTTCTAATATTAGAAGCTCCGTTTAGAATTTTTACATAAGTCCAACAAACTATTAACAATAAATTTAAACATATATAAAAAATATAATACATATAAAACTTACATGCACCAGAATTACACACATAATTATTTGGTGGGTAGTTTTGATATATAGTAAATAGTGTATTGTTTGAAACGTTACCTAACTGCTCGATTTGATGTTGACCTTTATTTCAACAAATATATAAAATGAAAATAAATTATAAAAATGTAAAATAAAAATATAATATTATAAAAGTAAAAAATTAAACTTGGTTAAAATTAACATTAAAATGTTAACGACTACAGATTTTACCGTATGGATTGTAATGATGGATTGGAGATGAGTATCCGTTCAATAAACATGTATTAGGAGGATTAATATGAACACTTTGAATATTATTTGACTTTGGTGTGTTTGAAACATCAGACAATGGGTTTTCCTGGAATATTACCTAAATGAAATATACAAAATCGAGTTTAAATAAAAAACCAATACCGGTAAACAATCGGTTTGGTTGATAGATTCTTGAACAAAAATTGAAATACCATTTCGATGGTAGTTCTTGCTCTTTGAGGTGGAGAGAACAACTTTACGTTTCTTTAAAGATGAAGACATGATTACAGGAATAATAGAGAAAAATGGTGCAAGATATCTTTAGAAATGCTAAAAAAGGCTAAATATGGAATATAATTATAATAGAATATTTAAATATTTTACAATACTAAATATATTTTGATATGTGATCAATATAAGAAAATGGAAACTATCTTAAATCAAGGAATATGATTTTAAATTATTAAATTTATAAATATATTTAGGAATTTAGTATTAAATTTATTCGAAATATTAATGTAAGTCAAAGGTTTAATATAAATATATTTTGACTAAGTTTAAACATAATTAGTATAAATAGGAATAATAAAATTTTTAAATTGTCATAGGTTAGGGTTACACAAAGGTTTTGGTTATTGTGATTATGTTAACAAAGAGTTAGGTATAAACATAAATTAATGAAAAAAATAACAATACAAAAGCACATTATTCCAAAAGTAGAAAAAATTAAATGGAAATAGAATCATTCTTATAATAAAGTTTTAATAAAGACGAAAATAATAAAAACAAAAACAAAAACCCATCACTAATGGATTTTAACCACAACCAAAACAACATCATTCTTATAAAATCGATAACTAAACTCTGGCCAAAAGATAATCGATTATTGATTACGTAATCCTTCCATCCAATTAACGTAAAGCGACCCTTCTCGTTTTCGCCTCTGTTTTTAACCTTGAAGATAGTTTCAAATTCCAGCTAAACTCCTGAACTTAATGAAGCGTTTCTTTTTCAGATTTGCTATTCTGCCGACTTCAGCATGTAATCGCTTAAAATTAAAAACAAAATAAGTTAGAAAGTTTATATGATTATTTTAAAATTAAAGAAATAAAAACATACCAAAAGAATAAAAGAGTATTCAATTTATTGCCATACGATATTCAATCTTCTTATGAAACTATAAATAACAATTAGAGTTTTCAGCCTTATTTTTATCAAGATGATAAAAAACGGGATTGTGAGAATAACCAACTACTGATTCACAATATGGAGAGTCCACGGTATGTTCACCCTAAAGATTGAAGTTTGATAACTGATGATAAATAATAGGTGGTAAATGTGGAAACAATAAAGGAATACCATTCTTGTCATAGACTCTTAAATTAATTGTGGAATTGTTCACATACTTTAACCATAGAACGTCACCATCTCTGAAACACAAGTCGTTAACCAACTGTTTCCAACCGTCACCAAATAAATAGTGTTTTTTATAAAATCTAAAACTGATCTCCCATGAATGGTTATGATAAAAAATGAATTTAATTACTCAGATTTGAAGCGCTTCTTGAAACTGTGATTCAATATTCTTCTTTGAAACAACCTGTTTGTAAAGTAGGCATAAATATTACATGGTAACACGGTTTTCATATATATTTTTACGACTGAACATTAAGTAAAAAACATAAAAAGAATTTTACCAATTGGTCCTTCATTCTATGATGGTTGTGTAACACAAATGCCTGTCGATGCCCAGTAAAAATCGCCTTCTTTGAAGGAGTTCTAAGTAACCATTTAGTTTCATCTTCAAATAAAACAAAAATAACCCTATGATAAGGACGAATTCTTAAAGAAAACATTAGATCAGTAACTCCATCAACCAAACAAATGGTTTTTTCATATGTTTTTAACTCCACTATCGATGAACCTTTGTAATGTTGAATTTCAATGGTTTGAGGCAGATCTTTAAACCTCAAAGAATTTTGCAGGAAAAATTCTTTTGGATATTCCTTAAAACAAAATTAAAATTATTCTAAATTAGATATTAAATGTATAGAGATAAAGTATTATTATAGAATCTAAAAAATACCTGAATAGGAAATTTCGGATCTTCAATAAACATGACAAAAGTTGTCATTATCAAAATAATCTTTTTACATGCAACACCATAATATAAATATAAAATTTAGTTATTGACGTATTAATCTAAGAAATATAAGTTCTATAGAAATCGAAAAACGTTAATTATACATTAGAAATAGTAAAATAGAAATTAAGAGATGGAGACATACATGAATGACGACAGAATGAAAAAGAAGATGTTAAACCTAAAAGATGTTTAGGGATTTATAAGACTTTTTAAAATAATAATCTAAGTTAGGTAATAGGCGGTAATCTTATTAGGATACGAATTAACATAAAATGAAATCAGAGGGGTGGGTATTGAAGAAACCTTTATTCTAGAAGAATCATGAGAAATTAAGAATTAAACACATTTATTTTTTAGTTAAGATCAAATATGGAAAAAATAAAATATGAAAATATAAAACATCTAGTAAATAAGTAAATTTAATATAAAATAAATATATATTAACATAAGATACTATAACCTTTATAATAACAATAACACCACATCAACATGTATGACGAATCTCAACATATGATAAACATATGTTTTATAACATCTGTTAACTTTATACTAAAAATAATAAGTAATAAAGATATTACACATAAAAAGGTAAAAGTGTCAATGGTAGCAAAACTTAAACAACAAAAAGATAATAATAATTACCATCCAACATTGATACCACAAAATATTGGTTTAAACCTATTCAAATACTTGTGACAAGATTAGAGAATGAGTGGCACAGTTGTACTATAGTAGACATTTCTTCCCTAACTCGAGTGCATTAAGACGAACAAATTCTGGGCAGTCATAAACTCTAAACTTGTAATGACCAAAATTGCATTACATGTGTATTTTATTCATCACATCTTCACCATTTGGGTTTATCAACACCAACTCAGTCTCTACATTCAATCCATTTTCACGTGCAAATTCAACAGGTAAACGTTGTAAATATATAAACAAAAGTGTTTCCTATTTAGAATAATACATAGTTAAATAAAAAAATAAATTTTATACCACAACCAATTTATGACATGGGAATAAAACTTACCAAACGGTCCCTAATAACAACTTTAACAAAATTGTTACTGACATGCTCATCTTGAATTCTAACACGGTCCCCTTCTAGATTAACAACACTAAAGCTTTCATCATCTAATTATAAAAAACATATAACAAAATTTAACAAATAAATTATATTTTGTTATAAAAATTATGTGAATATGTAAGACACCGTTACCGGTGCCTTACTTTGGACGTTGGATTTACTCATAAACACATTTCTAAATATCAGGGTTAAATAAAACTTTCGCGTAATATTAAAACTTTCATTAAACATTTCATAACATTACAAAAATTGTCTCAAATAATATCTTTTGTCCTCATAATAAAACATCATTCATAAATATATCATGATTCTTCGGATGCCAGCATCTTTATTCCCTTGCCATGCCCCCTTCTCAAGCTAACTGCCTCATTCTACTCACCTGCGTGCATACTAAAAGTCAGCTACGTTGTGTGAGTTCTAGTTAATCATACATTAATTACCTTATATATATATATATATATCCTAAGACACATATTACTTTCTTTATACATTATTGATACACGTATACTTACTATCGTTCACACTTTATACTTTCATACCTTCATTCTTTCATGCTTTCATACTTTCTTACCTTTCATATTTTATCTTACTTTTCATACATACTTATACGTTTTAAAGAGCATTACGCCCTACTTTTCTCGAGTATTATTAGGGCCCGGTTCCCTCTTATCTCGAATATTATTAGGGTTCAGTTCCCTCTTGTCTCGAATATTATTAGGGTTCGGTTCCCTCTTGCCTCGAGTATTATTAGGGCCTGGTTCCCTCTTGCCTCGAATATTATTAGGGTTCGGTTTCCTCTAACCTCGAGTATTATTAGGGCTCAGTTCCCTCTTGCTACCATACAACCATACCTTACCTTTCGTTGTCATTATCTCTATAACATTCATACATACTTTAAATAATTTCATACATGCGTTGTTCATACATACTTTCTTTCATATACTCATTTCATACTTACTAACAATACCTACCTTAACAATACGTGCAATATCCGAAGATCGTTCACGTACTGTAAACATGCATTTATAATATAAACATAACTATCACATTCATCATTATGATAGACACTTACCACTTAAGGTAAGTGTATTAACATTCACGTTGAGTATGCACACAGCCCCGAAAACATAACAAGGAAATGGGGCTAGAAACTCACCTCTCTCCTGTTTCTTTCTGAGTTAATAGTGATTCCATTCTTCAATTGAGCATGGCTAATTGTATATCATTTATATGTGTTAATTATCTAGCCCTAAACTCATTATTCAAGTTTCAGCAGAAATGGGTAAGTCTGGTCTATTCTAATTGAGTGTTCCCTTTTCCATTTTAACACTTTTGTATTTGAATACCCCATGTATTCGAATGGGCATGTAATTAGAATACAAGTGTATGCGAATTCCCCCGTGTATTCGAATAGCATGATATTAGAATACATTTGTATTCGAATGGAGATGTCATTCGAATACAACATGTATTCGAATAGACACGTATTCGAATACAACATGTATAATCTTTTCCTTCTTTCTCTTTTTTGTATTCGAATGGCTCTTTATTCGAATGCTCTTGTATTAAAATTGTCCACTTTATTCGAATACTCTTGTATTCGAATACCCCGTATTCAAATGACTCTTGTATGCGAGTGGAACTTGTATTCCAGTATACCTTGTATTCGAGTAGGACTTGTATTCGAATGGAATTGTATTCGACTGGGATTTGTATTCGAATAGAGCTTGTATTTCCTTACTTTATGCCTTTCTTCCATTCTTTTCTTTCTTTTCTATTCGAATTCTTTATTCATTCAAATACTGTTCGAATACATTCCGTTCGAACACTCATTCGTTCGAATACACCCACTTTAGATGTTCAGTACCTTAATTATATATTCATTACCTTACTTTTATATATATATATATATATATATATATCCGAAAGACACATATTACTTTCTTTATACATAATTCATACACGTATGCTTACTTTCGTTCATACTTTATACTTTATACTTTCATACCTTCATTCAGAGTATGCTTTCATACTTTCTTACCTTTCATATTTTATCTTACTTTACATACATACTTATACGTTTTAACGTGCATTACGCCCTACTTTCCTCGAGTATTATTAGGGACCGGTTCCCTCTTGCCTCGAATATTATTAGGGTTCGTTTCCCTCTTGCCTTGAGTATTATTAGGGCCCGGTTCCCTTTTGCTACCATACAAACATACCTTACCTTTCTTTGTCATTATCTATATAACATTCATACATACTTTCAATAATATCATACATGCATTATTCATACATACTTTCTTTCACGTTGAGTATGCACACAACCCCGAAAATATAACAAGGAAATGGGACAAGAAACTCACCTCTCTCCTGTTTCTCTCTGAGTTAATAGTGATTCCTTTCTTCAATTAAGCAGGGCTAACTATATATCATTTATATGGGTTAATTATCTAGCCCTAAACTCATTATTTAAGTTTCAACAGAAATGGTTAAGTCTGGTATATTCTAATTGAGTGTTCCCTTTTCCATTTTAACACTTCTATATTCGAATACCCCATGTATTCGAATGGGCATGTACTTGGAATACAAGTGTATGCGAATTCCCCCATGTATTCGAATATCATGAGATCAGAATACATTTGTATTCGAATGGACATGTCATTCGAATACAACATGTATTCGAATGGACATGTCATTCGAATACAACATGTATTCGAATAGACATGTATTCGAATACAACAAGTATTCGAATGTAACGATTCCGACGAAACCAGGTATACCCTAACCGGTAGACAATAGTTACATTATATTTAATGTCGGGTACATGAATTACCATAGTAATTATACAAGAATACATGGTTCACTGTATTGATTGTACGTGAATATATAATTCATCGTATTGAATATGCGATTAATCGATCGATAGTTATTGAAACCCGAACGAATCGAGGGTTCAATTATAGACGATATCTATAATATTTAGTGATTTTACGAAGCATTAATGCTTCGGGATAAGTAAAGTACGGCACAGAAAAAGAATTTTCGATTTAATGGTACGTTGGTACGTTAAACGAAACCTTCAATACCAAACCGAGCAAGAGACGATCGATCAAGCCGAAAAAGATGCGCAATTATTAATAATATGATGTTTTAAGTTAATAAATGTCATGGTGTAAGTTTTTTAAAGTTTTTAAATCGGTTTTATATAAATTTCATTTTTAAGCCGAAAACGACCGTTTTAGCCTCGTTTTAAGCCGAATTAAACATTTAACCGAAAAACGAACTGAACCAGATTATCCAAAACGTTATCTTGATTTCCAAAATCCAAATGAGTGGCTAAGAATGGAAAGGTGGGTCCCACCCCACCTCCCCTTGAGTTCCGATCGGATTGGGGTAAAAAACCCCTAGCCCTTTATTTTTTTTTTAACCAAGCATTCAAGATCTTACTCTCCTCTCCACATTATGAACTAAAAGATCCAGAATTTTAGAAAGAAAACCGAGGTAAAAACCGAGTTATTTACGTGTTCATCTTCTTTTCTTGAGTTTATTTGCAAGAAAATGAGGTTTCAAGTGAAAAAGGGTGAAAACCCGAGATGAAAACCGATTCTTGCATGATGAAGTGATGTATACGGGTTATACAAGGGATCTTGGTCCAAGAAAGGAGTTAAACGAACCAAAAACGAATTTTTACGGTTTAAACTTTAGTTTTGAAACAATAACCGAAACTATAGTGTAAAAGGCTTGATGGTGAGTGTAACTTGCTTGGTATTGTGGTATGTTGGTTGTAGGTTCTGTATTTAGTGGTAGATAAGGCCGAAAGACGAGTTTGTAGCTTGTAGTGGCAGAGAACAAAAGGTATATTCGGTTTATGTTCGGTTATGGGTTGTTTGGACAGATTATGAAAGGTTTAGATTTAGGTCATAAAATTTTACAGAGGTGTTAAATACATGAAAATATGAGTTCTGTGAAAATTTGGTAATTTTTGGACAAAGGATGAATATTTGGTGAATTTAATGCTCGGTTTTGGCTAAAAATGGTGAAAAATATTAAATATTATGATAAATTCTGGAAAATTCCAGATAAGCTCTTTATAACATGTAAAAGTCACATACAAAATTTTAGATCAGTTGGAGAAGTCTAAGTAGGTTTTTCGGTTAAACAAGTTCTAGGGTTTTCTAGCTCGGTTTTAGTGAAAATGGCATGTAAAAAGAGATTTTGGTTCTGGAAAAATTACAGGGGACTATGTGGATGGCAGGGGTCATCCAGGAAAAATTTGGGATTTTTCTAAGGTCGTTTGGTATTTACGACATATTTAGTGTTTAAATGGTGTTTAAAAATAGATAAATAAATTTTAAATATAAAAATTAATTATGGAAATATTTTTATAAAATTCCCCACTGTCAAAAAGTGATTTGTGCAAAATTTCAAGATCCGAGATTAAACGGATAATTATTTGTGCTAAAAAGAAAATAAAAACAAACTTTTAAGGCTTAAAACGCGTAAACCGGTAAAGTTCGCCTAAACGAGCTGACTGGTGTATAAAAACCCTAAAAATGAACTATTTTTATATAACTGAGTTAAACAAGTAAAAAGAAATCATCCGAAAATAATTCGGATGATTTAAGTAATTTTATCCGATTTAACAGTTTCCGGTACACTAAAGACGGAAACGGGTCCCGCGGCCAATCGGGGCGTCTAAACCGAGCTCTAATTTCACATCTTTAATTAAATTATCAGTCAACCACTATTTTCGGGTCGTGTGTGACCAAACTCACTTTTGAAACGTAAAAACGGATAACCGTGCTAGGCACGCAAAACGGGGAAAACAAACTAATAGTAATTTTGACTGTTGAACTCTAAACGATATCATAATCTGAGTCCGGAGAAGTGTTTCTGGGTTAACATTGCCCCCGGAACGGGTACAGTACTGGGTTAACAGTGTCCCCAGATGTACCGGTTAACACGGTTAAAGTTATATTAATAATGATTGTATAGTAACGAACTTAG